>NC_090923.1:28819906-29120577 GCF_040938575.1 Ambystoma mexicanum | reverse complement strand
CTTCCAGCCTCACTGTGCATCACCTCCAGATAACATTCTGTAACTTCCAACACATGCCTGGTTGCCCCCTCATTCTTCACTTGCACAGTACTTCCAGCCTCACTGTGCATCACCTCCAGAGAACATTCTGTAACTTCCAACACATGCCTGGACGCCCCCTCATTCTTCACTTGCACAGTACTTCCAGCTATACTGTGCATCACCTCCAGATAGCATTCTGTAACTTCCAACACATTCCTGGTTACCCCCTCATTCTTCACTTGCACAGTACTTCCAGCCTCATGGTGCATCACCCCCAGATAACATTCTGTAACTTCCAACACATGCCTGGTTGCTCCCTCATTCTTCACTTTCACAGTACTTCCAGCCTCGCTGTGCATCACCTCCAGATAACATTCTGTAACTTCCAACACATGCCTGGTTGCCCTCTCATTCTTCACTTGCACAGTAACTTCCAACACATGCCTGGTTGCCCCCTCATTCTTCACTTGCACAGTACTTCCAGCTACACTGTGCATCACCTCCACATAGCGTTCTGTAACTTCCAACACATGCCTGGTTACCCCCTCATTTTTCACTTGCACAGTAACTTCCAACACATGCCTGGTTACCCCCTCATTCTTCACTTTCACAGTACTTCCAGCCTCACGGTGCATCACCCCCAGATAACATTCTGTAACTTCCAACACATGCCTGGTTTCCCCCTCATTCTTAACTTGCACAGTAACTTCCAACACATGCCTGGTTACCCCCTCATTCTTCACTTTCACAGTACTTCCAGCCTCACTGTGCATCACCTCCAGATAACATTCTGTAACTTCCAACACATGCCTGGTTGCCCCCTCATTTTTCACTTGCACAGTACTTCCAGCCTCACTGTGCATCACCTCCAGATAACATTCTGTAACTTCCAACACATGCCTGGACGCCCCCTCATTCTTCACTTGCACAGTACTTCCAGCTACACTGTGCATCACCTCCAGATAACATTCTGTAACTTCCAACACATGCCTGGTTACCCCCTCATTCTTCACTTGCACAGAACTTCCAGCCTCACTGTGCATCACCTCCAGATAACATTCTGTAACTTCCAACACATACCTGGTTGCCCCCTCATTTTTCACTTGCACAGTACTTCCAGCCTCACAGTGCATCACCTCCAGATAACATTCTGTAACTTCCAACACATGCCTGGTTGCCCCCTCATTCTTCACTTGCACAGTAACTTCCAACACATACCTGGTTGCCCCCTCATTCTTCACTTGCACAGTACTTCCAGCCTCACGGTGCATCACCTGAAGATAACATTCTGTAACTTCCAACACATGCCTGGTTGCCCCCTCATTCTTCACTTGCACAGTACTCCCAGCCTCACTGTGCATCACCTCCAGATAACGTTCTGTAACTTCCAACACATGCCTGGTTGCCCCCTCATTCTTCACTTGCACAGTACTTCCAACCTCACGGTACATCACCTGAAGATAACATTCTGTAACTTCCAACACATGCCTGGTTGCCCCCTCATTCTTCACTTGCACAGTACTCCCAGCCTCACTGTGCATCACCTCCAGATAACGTTCTGTAACTTCCAACACATGCCTGGTTGCCCCCTCATTCTTCACTTGCACAGTACTTCCAGCCACACTGTGCATCACCTCCAGATAGCGTTCTGTAACTTCCAACACATGCCTGGTTGCCCCCTCATTCTTCACTTGCACAGTAACTTCCAACACATGCCTGGTTACCCCCTCATTCTTCACTTTCACAGTACTTCCAGCCTCACGGTGCATCACCCCCAGATAACATTCTGTAACTTCCAACACATGCCTGGTTTCCCCCTCATTCTTAACTTGCACAGTAACTTCCAACACATGCCTGGTTACCCCCTCATTTTTCACTTTCACAGTACTTCCAGCCTCACTGTGCATCACCTCCAGATAACATTCTGTAACTTCCAACACATGCCTGGTTGCCCCCTCATTCTTCACTTACACAGTAACTTCCAACACATGCCTGGTTACCCCCTCATTCTTCACTTTCACAGTACTTCCAGCCTCACTGTGCATCACCTCCAGATAACATTCTGTAACTTCCAACACATGCCTGGTTGCCCCCTCATTTTTCACTTGCACAGTACTTCCAGCCTCACTGTGCATCACCTCCAGATAACATTCTGTAACTTCCAACACATGCCTGGACGCCCCCTCATTCTTCACTTGCACAGTACTTCCAGCTACACTGTGCATCACCTCCAGATAACATTCTGTAACTTCCAACACATGCCTGGTTACCCCCTCATTCTTCACTTGCACAGAACTTCCAGCCTCACTGTGCATCACCTCCAGATAACATTCTGTAACTTCCAACACATACCTGGTTGCCCCCTCATTTTTCACTTGCACAGTACTTCCAGCCTCACTGTGCATCACCTCCAGATAACATTCTGTAACTTCCAACACATGCCTGGTTGCCCCCTCATTCTTCACTTGCACAGTAACTTCCAACACATACCTGGTTGCCCCCTCATTCTTCACTTGCACAGTACTTCCAGCCTCACGGTGCATCACCTGAAGATAACATTCTGTAACTTCCAACACATGCCTGGTTGCCCCCTCATTCTTCACTTGCACAGTACTCCCAGCCTCACTGTGCATCACCTCCAGATAACGTTCTGTAACTTCCAACACATGCCTGGTTGCCCCCTCATTCTTCACTTGCACAGTACTTCCAACCTCACGGTGCATCACCTGAAGATAACATTCTGTAACTTCCAACACATGCCTGGTTGCCCCCTCATTCTTCACTTGCACAGTACTCCCAGCCTCACTGTGCATCACCTCCAGATAACGTTCTGTAACTTCCAACACATGCCTGGTTGCCCCCTCATTCTTCACTTGCAAAGTACTTCCAGCCACACTGTGCATCACCTCCAGATAGCGTTCTGTAACTTCCAACACATGCCTGGTTGCCCCCTCATTCTTCACTTGCACAGTACTTCCAGCTACACTGTGCATCACCTCCAGATAACATTCTGTAACTTCCAACACATGCCTGGTTGCCCCCTCATTCTTCACTTGCACAGAACTTCCAGCCTCACTGTGCATCACCTCCAGATAACATTCTGTAACTTCCAACACATGCCTGGTTGCCCCCTCATTTTTCACTTGCACAGTAACTTCCAACACATGCCTGGTTACCCCCTCATTCTTCACTTTCACAGTACTTCCAGCCTCACGGTGCATCACCCCCAGATAACATTCTGTAACTTCCAACACATACCTGGTTGCCCCCTCATTCTTAACTTGCACAGTAACTTCCAACACATGCTTGGTTACCCCCTCATTCCTCACTTGCACAGTACTTCCAACCTCACGGTGCATCACCTGAAGATAACATTCTGTAACTTCCAACACATGCCTGGTTGCCCCCTCATTCTTCACTTGCACAGTACTCCCAGCCTCACTGTGCATCACCTCCAGATAACGTTCTGTAACTTCCAACACATGCCTGGTTGCCCCCTCATTCTTCACTTGCACAGTACTTCCAGCCACACTGTGCATCACCTCCAGATAGCGTTCTGTAACTTCCAACGCATGCCTGGTTGCCCCCTCATTCTTCACTTGCACAGTACTTCCAGCCTCACTGTGCATCACCTCCAGATAACGTTCTGTAACTTCCAACACATTCCTGGTTACCCCCTCATTCTTCACTTGCACAGTACTTCCAGCCTCATGGTGCATCACCCCCAGATAACATTCTGTAACTTCCAACACATGCCTGGTTGCCCCCTCATTCTTCACTTTCACAGTACTTCCAGCCTCGCTGTGCATCACCTCCAGATAACATTCTGTAACTTCCAACACATGCCTGGTTGCCCTCTCATTCTTCACTTGCACAGTAACTTCCAACACATGCCTGGTTGCCCCCTCATTCTTCACTTGCACAGTACTTCCAGCTACACTGTGCATCACCTCCACATAGCGTTCTGTAACTTCCAACACATGCCTGGTTACCCCCTCATTTTTCACTTGCACAGTAACTTCCAACACATGCCTGGTTACCCCCTCATTCTTCACTTTCACAGTACTTCCAGCCTCACGGTGCATCACCCCCAGATAACATTCTGTAACTTCCAACACATGCCTGGTTTCCCCCTCATTCTTAACTTGCACAGTAACTTCCAACACATGCCTGGTTACCCCCTCATTTTTCACTTTCACAGTACTTCCAGCCTCACGGTGCATCACCTCCAGATAACATTCTGTAACTTCCAACACATGCCTGGTTGCCCCCTCATTCTTCACTTACACAGTAACTTCCAACACATGCCTGGTTACCCCCTCATTCTTCACTTTCACAGTACTTCCAGCCTCACTGTGCATCACCTCCAGATAACATTCTGTAACTTCCAACACATGCCTGGTTGCCCCCTCATTTTTCACTTGCACAGTACTTCCAGCCTCACTGTGCATCACCTCCAGATAACATTCTGTAACTTCCAACACATGCCTGGACGCCCCCTCATTCTTCACTTGCACAGTACTTCCAGCTACACTGTGCATCACCTCCAGATAACATTCTGTAACTTCCAACACATGCCTGGTTACCCCCTCATTCTTCACTTGCACAGAACTTCCAGCCTCACTGTGCATCACCTCCAGATAACATTCTGTAACTTCCAACACATACCTGGTTGCCCCCTCATTTTTCACTTGCACAGTACTTCCAGCCTCACTGTGTATCACCTCCAGATAACATTCTGTAACTTCCAACACATGCCTGGTTGCCCCCTCATTCTTCACTTGCACAGTAACTTCCAACACATACCTGGTTGCCCCCTCATTCTTCACTTGCACAGTACTTCCAGCCTCACGGTGCATCACCTGAAGATAACATTCTGTAACTTCCAACACATGCCTGGTTGCCCCCTCATTCTTCACTTGCACAGTACTCCCAGCCTCACTGTGCATCACGTCCAGATAACGTTCTGTAACTTCCAACACATGCCTGGTTGCCCCCTCATTCTTCACTTGCACAGTACTTCCAACCTCACGGTGCATCACCTGAAGATAACATTCTGTAACTTCCAACACATGCCTGGTTGCCCCCTCATTCTTCACTTGCACAGTACTCCCAGCCTCACTGTGCATCACCTCCAGATAACGTTCTGTAACTTCCAACACATGCTTGGTTGCCCCCTCATTCTTCACTTGCACAGTACTTCCAGCCACACTGTGCATCACCTCCAGATAGCGTTCTGTAACTTCCAACACATGCCTGGTTGCCCCCTCATTCTTCACTTGCACAGTAACTTCCAACACATGCCTGGTTACCCCCTCATTCTTCACTTTCACAGTACTTCCAGCCTCACGGTGCATCACCCCCAGATAACATTCTGTAACTTCCAACACATGCCTGGTTTCCCCCTCATTCTTAACTTGCACAGTAACTTCCAACACATGCCTGGTTACCCCCTCATTTTTCACTTTCACAGTACTTCCAGCCTCACTGTGCATCACCTCCAGATAACATTCTGTAACTTCCAACACATGCCTGGTTGCCCCCTCATTCTTCACTTACACTGTAACTTCCAACACATGCCTGGTTACCCCCTCATTCTTCACTTTCACAGTACTTCCAGCCTCACTGTGCATCACCTCCAGATAACATTCTGTAACTTCCAACACATGCCTGGTTGCCCCCTCATTTTTCACTTGCACAGTACTTCCAGCCTCACTGTGCATCACCTCCAGATAACATTCTGTAACTTCCAACACATGCCTGGACGCCCCCTCATTCTTCACTTGCACAGTACTTCCAGCTACACTGTGCATCACCTCCAGATAACATTCTGTAACTTCCAACACATGCCTGGTTACCCCCTCATTCTTCACTTGCACAGAACTTCCAGCCTCACTGTGCATCACCTCCAGATAACATTCTGTAACTTCCAACACATGCCTGGACGCCCCCTCATTCTTCACTTGCACAGTACTTCCAGCTACACTGTGCATCACCTCCAGATAACATTCTGTAACTTCCAACACATGCCTGGTTACCCCCTCATTCTTCACTTGCACAGAACTTCCAGCCTCACTGTGCATCACCTCCAGATAACATTCTGTAACTTCCAACACATGCCTGGTTGCCCCCTCATTTTTCACTTGCACAGTAACTTCCAACACATGCCTGGTTACCCCCTCATTCTTCACTTTCACAGTACTTCCAGCCTCATGGTGCATCACCCCCAGATAACATTCTGTAACTTCCAACACATGCCTGGTTGCCCCCTCATTCTTAACTTGCACAGTAACTTCCAACACATGCCTGGTTACCCCCTCATTTTTCACTTTCACAGTACTTCCAGCCTCACTGTGCATCACCTCCAGATAACATTCTGTAACTTCCAACACATGCCTGGTTGCCCTCTCATTCTTCACTTGCACAGTAACTTCCAACACATGCCTGGTTGCCCCCTCATTCTTCACTTGCACAGTACTTCCAGCTACACTGTGCATCACCTCCACATAGCGTTCTGTAACTTCCAACACATGCCTGGTTACCCCCTCATTTTTCACTTGCACAGTAACTTCCAACACATGCCTGGTTACCCCCTCATTCTTCACTTTCACAGTACTTCCAGCCTCACGGTGCATCACCCCCAGATAACATTCTGTAACTTCCAACACATGCCTGGTTTCCCCCTCATTCTTAACTTGCACAGTAACTTCCAACACATGCCTGGTTACCCCCTCATTCTTCACTTTCACAGTACTTCCAGCCTCACTGTGCATCACCTCCAGATAACATTCTGTAACTTCCAACACATGCCTGGTTGCCCCCTCATTTTTCACTTGCACAGTACTTCCAGCCTCACTGTGCATCACCTCCAGATAACATTCTGTAACTTCCAACACATGCCTGGACGCCCCCTCATTCTTCACTTGCACAGTACTTCCAGCTACACTGTGCATCACCTCCAGATAACATTCTGTAACTTCCAACACATGCCTGGTTACCCCCTCATTCTTCACTTGCACAGAACTTCCAGCCTCACTGTGCATCACCTCCAGATAACATTCTGTAACTTCCAACACATACCTGGTTGCCCCCTCATTTTTCACTTGCACAGTACTTCCAGCCTCACAGTGCATCACCTCCAGATAACATTCTGTAACTTCCAACACATGCCTGGTTGCCCCCTCATTCTTCACTTGCACAGTAACTTCCAACACATACCTGGTTGCCCCCTCATTCTTCACTTGCACAGTACTTCCAGCCTCACGGTGCATCACCTGAAGATAACATTCTGTAACTTCCAACACATGCCTGGTTGCCCCCTCATTCTTCACTTGCACAGTACTCCCAGCCTCACTGTGCATCACCTCCAGATAACGTTCTGTAACTTCCAACACATGCCTGGTTGCCCCCTCATTCTTCACTTGCACAGTACTTCCAACCTCACGGTACATCACCTGAAGATAACATTCTGTAACTTCCAACACATGCCTGGTTGCCCCCTCATTCTTCACTTGCACAGTACTCCCAGCCTCACTGTGCATCACCTCCAGATAACGTTCTGTAACTTCCAACACATGCCTGGTTGCCCCCTCATTCTTCACTTGCACAGTACTTCCAGCCACACTGTGCATCACCTCCAGATAGCGTTCTGTAACTTCCAACACATGCCTGGTTGCCCCCTCATTCTTCACTTGCACAGTAACTTCCAACACATGCCTGGTTACCCCCTCATTCTTCACTTTCACAGTACTTCCAGCCTCACGGTGCATCACCCCCAGATAACATTCTGTAACTTCCAACACATGCCTGGTTTCCCCCTCATTCTTAACTTGCACAGTAACTTCCAACACATGCCTGGTTACCCCCTCATTTTTCACTTTCACAGTACTTCCAGCCTCACTGTGCATCACCTCCAGATAACATTCTGTAACTTCCAACACATGCCTGGTTGCCCCCTCATTCTTCACTTACACAGTAACTTCCAACACATGCCTGGTTACCCCCTCATTCTTCACTTTCACAGTACTTCCAGCCTCACTGTGCATCACCTCCAGATAACATTCTGTAACTTCCAACACATGCCTGGTTGCCCCCTCATTTTTCACTTGCACAGTACTTCCAGCCTCACTGTGCATCACCTCCAGATAACATTCTGTAACTTCCAACACATGCCTGGACGCCCCCTCATTCTTCACTTGCACAGTACTTCCAGCTACACTGTGCATCACCTCCAGATAACATTCTGTAACTTCCAACACATGCCTGGTTACCCCCTCATTCTTCACTTGCACAGAACTTCCAGCCTCACTGTGCATCACCTCCAGATAACATTCTGTAACTTCCAACACATACCTGGTTGCCCCCTCATTTTTCACTTGCACAGTACTTCCAGCCTCACTGTGCATCACCTCCAGATAACATTCTGTAACTTCCAACACATGCCTGGTTGCCCCCTCATTCTTCACTTGCACAGTAACTTCCAACACATACCTGGTTGCCCCCTCATTCTTCACTTGCACAGTACTTCCAGCCTCACGGTGCATCACCTGAAGATAACATTCTGTAACTTCCAACACATGCCTGGTTGCCCCCTCATTCTTCACTTGCACAGTACTCCCAGCCTCACTGTGCATCACCTCCAGATAACGTTCTGTAACTTCCAACACATGCCTGGTTGCCCCCTCATTCTTCACTTGCACAGTACTTCCAACCTCACGGTGCATCACCTGAAGATAACATTCTGTAACTTCCAACACATGCCTGGTTGCCCTCTCATTCTTCACTTGCACAGTACTCCCAGCCTCACTGTGCATCACCTCCAGATAACGTTCTGTAACTTCCAACACATGCCTGGTTGCCCCCTCATTATTCACTTGCAAAGTACTTCCAGCCACACTGTGCATCACCTCCAGATAGCGTTCTGTAACTTCCAACACATGCCTGGTTGCCCCCTCATTCTTCACTTGCACAGTACTTCCAGCTACACTGTGCATCACCTCCAGATAACATTCTGTAACTTCCAACACATGCCTGGTTGCCCCCTCATTCTTCACTTGCACAGAACTTCCAGCCTCACTGTGCATCACCTCCAGATAACATTCTGTAACTTCCAACACATGCCTGGTTGCCCCCTCATTTTTCACTTGCACAGTAACTTCCAACACATGCCTGGTTACCCCCTCATTCTTCAATTTCACAGTACTTCCAGCCTCACGGTGCATCACCCCCAGATAACATTCTGTAACTTCCAACACATACCTGGTTGCCCCCTCATTCTTAACTTGCACAGTAACTTCCAACACATGCTTGGTTACCCCCTCATTCCTCACTTGCACAGTACTTCCAACCTCACGGTGCATCACCTGAAGATAACATTCTGTAACTTCCAACACATGCCTGGTTGCCCCCTCATTCTTCACTTGCACAGTACTCCCAGCCTCACTGTGCATCACCTCCAGATAACGTTCTGTAACTTCCAACACATGCCTGGTTGCCCCCTCATTCTTCACTTGCACAGTACTTCCAGCCACACTGTGCATCACCTCCAGATAGCGTTCTGTAACTTCCAACGCATGCCTGGTTGCCCCCTCATTCTTCACTTGCACAGTACTTCCAGCCTCACTGTGCATCACCTCCAGATAACGTTCTGTAACTTCCAACACATTCCTGGTTACCCCCTCATTCTTCACTTGCACAGTACTTCCAGCCTCATGGTGCATCACCCCCAGATAACATTCTGTAACTTCCAACACATGCCTGGTTGCCCCCTCATTCTTCACTTTCACAGTACTTCCAGCCTCGCTGTGCATCACCTCCAGATAACATTCTGTAACTTCCAACACATGCCTGGTTGCCCTCTCATTCTTCACTTGCACAGTAACTTCCAACACATGCCTGGTTGCCCCCTCATTCTTCACTTGCACAGTACTTCCAGCTACACTGTGCATCACCTCCACATAGCGTTCTGTAACTTCCAACACATGCCTGGTTACCCCCTCATTTTTCACTTGCACAGTAACTTCCAACACATGCCTGGTTACCCCCTCATTCTTCACTTTCACAGTACTTCCAGCCTCACGGTGCATCACCCCCAGATAACATTCTGTAACTTCCAACACATGCCTGGTTTCCCCCTCATTCTTAACTTGCACAGTAACTTCCAACACATGCCTGGTTACCCCCTCATTTTTCACTTTCACAGTACTTCCAGCCTCACGGTGCATCACCTCCAGATAACATTCTGTAACTTCCAACACATGCCTGGTTGCCCCCTCATTCTTCACTTACACAGTAACTTCCAACACATGCCTGGTTACCCCCTCATTCTTCACTTTCACAGTACTTCCAGCCTCACTGTGCATCACCTCCAGATAACATTCTGTAACTTCCAACACATGCCTGGTTGCCCCCTCATTTTTCACTTGCACAGTACTTCCAGCCTCACTGTGCATCACCTCCAGATAACATTCTGTAACTTCCAACACATGCCTGGACGCCCCCTCATTCTTCACTTGCACAGTACTTCCAGCTACACTGTGCATCACCTCCAGATAACATTCTGTAACTTCCAACACATGCCTGGTTACCCCCTCATTCTTCACTTGCACAGAACTTCCAGCCTCACTGTGCATCACCTCCAGATAACATTCTGTAACTTCCAACACATACCTGGTTGCCCCCTCATTTTTCACTTGCACAGTACTTCCAGCCTCACTGTGTATCACCTCCAGATAACATTCTGTAACTTCCAACACATGCCTGGTTGCCCCCTCATTCTTCACTTGCACAGTAACTTCCAACACATACCTGGTTGCCCCCTCATTCTTCACTTGCACAGTACTTCCAGCCTCACGGTGCATCACCTGAAGATAACATTCTGTAACTTCCAACACATGCCTGGTTGCCCCCTCATTCTTCACTTGCACAGTACTCCCAGCCTCACTGTGCATCACGTCCAGATAACGTTCTGTAACTTCCAACACATGCCTGGTTGCCCCCTCATTCTTCACTTGCACAGTACTTCCAACCTCACGGTGCATCACCTGAAGATAACATTCTGTAACTTCCAACACATGCCTGGTTGCCCCCTCATTCTTCACTTGCACAGTACTCCCAGCCTCACTGTGCATCACCTCCAGATAACGTTCTGTAACTTCCAACACATGCTTGGTTGCCCCCTCATTCTTCACTTGCACAGTACTTCCAGCCACACTGTGCATCACCTCCAGATAGCGTTCTGTAACTTCCAACACATGCCTGGTTGCCCCCTCATTCTTCACTTGCACAGTAACTTCCAACACATGCCTGGTTACCCCCTCATTCTTCACTTTCACAGTACTTCCAGCCTCACGGTGCATCACCCCCAGATAACATTCTGTAACTTCCAACACATGCCTGGTTTCCCCCTCATTCTTAACTTGCACAGTAACTTCCAACACATGCCTGGTTACCCCCTCATTTTTCACTTTCACAGTACTTCCAGCCTCACTGTGCATCACCTCCAGATAACATTCTGTAACTTCCAACACATGCCTGGTTGCCCCCTCATTCTTCACTTACACTGTAACTTCCAACACATGCCTGGTTACCCCCTCATTCTTCACTTTCACAGTACTTCCAGCCTCACTGTGCATCACCTCCAGATAACATTCTGTAACTTCCAACACATGCCTGGTTGCCCCCTCATTTTTCACTTGCACAGTACTTCCAGCCTCACTGTGCATCACCTCCAGATAACATTCTGTAACTTCCAACACATGCCTGGACGCCCCCTCATTCTTCACTTGCACAGTACTTCCAGCTACACTGTGCATCACCTCCAGATAACATTCTGTAACTTCCAACACATGCCTGGTTACCCCCTCATTCTTCACTTGCACAGAACTTCCAGCCTCACTGTGCATCACCTCCAGATAACATTCTGTAACTTCCAACACATGCCTGGACGCCCCCTCATTCTTCACTTGCACAGTACTTCCAGCTACACTGTGCATCACCTCCAGATAACATTCTGTAACTTCCAACACATGCCTGGTTACCCCCTCATTCTTCACTTGCACAGAACTTCCAGCCTCACTGTGCATCACCTCCAGATAACATTCTGTAACTTCCAACACATGCCTGGTTGCCCCCTCATTTTTCACTTGCACAGTAACTTCCAACACATGCCTGGTTACCCCCTCATTCTTCACTTTCACAGTACTTCCAGCCTCATGGTGCATCACCCCCAGATAACATTCTGTAACTTCCAACACATGCCTGGTTGCCCCCTCATTCTTAACTTGCACAGTAACTTCCAACACATGCCTGGTTACCCCCTCATTTTTCACTTTCACAGTACTTCCAGCCTCACTGTGCATCACCTCCAGATAACATTCTGTAACTTCCAACACATGCCTGGATGCCCCCTCATTCTTCACTTGCACAGTACTTCCAGCTACACTGTGCATCACCTCCAGATAACATTCTGTAACTTCCAACACATGCCTGGTTGCCCCCTCATTTTTCACTTGCACAGTACTTCCAGCCTCACTGTGCATCACCTCCAGATAACATTCTGTAACTTCCAACACATGCCTGGACGCCCCCTCATTCTTCACTTGCACAGTACTTCCAGCTACACTGTGCATCACCTCCAGATAACATTCTGTAACTTCCAACACATGCCTGGTTACCCCCTCATTCTTCACTTGCACAGAACTTCCAGCCTCACTGTGCATCACCTCCAGATAACGTTCTGTAACTTCCAAAACATGCCTGGTTGCCCCCTCATTCTTCACTTGCACCGTACTTCCAGTCTCACTGTGCATCACCTCCAGATAACGTTCTGTAACTTCCAACACATGCCTGGTTACCCCCTCATTCATCACTTGCACAGTACTTCCAGCCTCACTGTGCATCACCTCCAGATAGCGTTCTGTAACTTCCAACACATGCCTGGTTACCCCCTCATTCCTCACTTGCACAGTACTTCCAGCCTCACTGTGCATCACCTCCAGATAGCGTTCTGTAACTTCCAACACATGCCTGGTTACCCCCTCACTCCTCACTTGCACAGTACTTCCAGCTACACTATGCATCACCTCCAGATAACGTTCTGTAACTTCCAACACATGCCTGGTTGCCCCCTCATTCTTCACTTGCACAGTACTTCCAGCTACACTATGCATCACCTCCAGATAATGTTCTGTAACTTCCAACACATGCCTGGTTACCGCCTCACTCTTCACTTGCACAGTACTTCCAGCTACACTGTGCATCACCTCCAGATAACGTTCTGTAACTTCCAAAACATGCCTGGTTGCCCCCTCATTCTTCACTTGCACAGTACTTCCAGCCTCACTGTGCATCACCTCCAGATAACATTCTGTAACTTCCAACACATGCCTGGTTGCCCCCTCATTCTTCACTTGCACAGTACTTCCAGCCTCACTGTGCATCACCTCCAGATAGTGTTCTGTAACTTCCAACACATGCCTGGTTGCCAGCTCATTCTTCACTTGCACAGTACTTCCAGCTACACTGTGCATCACCTCCAGATAACATTCTGTAACTTCCAACACATGCCTCGTTGCCCCCTCATTTTTCACTTGCACAGTACTTCCAGCCTCACTGTGCATCACATCCAGATAACATTCTGTAACTTCCAACACATGCCTGGTTGCCCCCTCATTCTTCACTTGCACAGAACTTCCAGCCTCACTGTGCATCACCTCCAGATAACATTCTGTAACTTCCAACACATGCCTGGTTGCCCCCTCATTTTTCACTTGCACAGTAACTTCCAACACATGGCTGGTTACCCCCTCATTCTTCACTTTCAAAGTACTTCCAGCCTCATGGTGCATCACCCCCAGATAACATTCTGTAACTTCCAACACATGCCTGGTTGCCCCCTCATTCTTAACTTGCACAGTAACTTCCAACACATGCCTGGTTACCCCCTCATTTTTCACTTTCACAGTACTTCCAGCCTCAATGTGCATCACCTCCAGATAACATTCTGTAACTTCCAACACATGCCTGGATGCCCCCTCATTCTTCACTTGCACAGTACTTCCAGCTACACTGTGCATCACCTCCAGATAACATTCTGTAACTTCCAACACATGCCTGGTTGCCCCCTCATTTTTCACTTGCACAGTACTTCCAGCCTCACTGTGCATCACCTCCAGATAACATTCTGTAACTTCCAACACATGCCTGGACGCCCCCTCATTCTTCACTTGCACAGTACTTCCAGCTACACTGTGCATCACCTCCAGATAACATTCTGTAACTTCCAACACATGCCTGGTTACCCCCTCATTCTTCACTTGCACAGTACTTCCAGCCTCACTGTGCATCACCTCCAGATAGCGTTCTGTAACTTCCAACACATCCCTGGTTACCCCCTCATTCCTCACTTGCACAGTACTTCCAGCCTCACTGTGCATCACCTCCAGATAGCGTTCTGTAACTTCCAACACATGCCTGGTTACCCCCTCATTCCTCACTTGCACAGTGCTTCCAGCTACACTATGCATCACCTCCAGATAACGCTCTGTAACTTCCAACACATGCCTGGTTGCCCCCTCATTCTTCACTTGCACAGTACTTACAGCTACACTATGCATCACCTCCAGATAACGTTCTGTAACTTCCAACACATGCCTGGTTACCCCCTCATTCTTCACTTGCACAGAACTTCCAGCCTCACTGTGCATCACCTCCAGATAACGTTCTGTAACTTCCAACGCATGCCTGGTTGCTCCCTCATTTTTCACTTGCACAGTACTCCCAGCCTCACTGTGCATCACCTCCAGATAACGTTCTGTAACTTCCAACGCATGCCTGGTTGCCCCCTCATTCTTCACTTGCACAGTACTTCCAGCCACACTGTGCATCACCTCCAGATAGCGTTCTGTAACTTCCAACGCATGCCTGGTTGCCCCCTCATTCTTCACTTGCACAGTACTTCCAGCCTCACTGTGCATCACCTCCAGATAGCGTTCTGTAACTTCCAACACATGCCTGGTTGCCCCCTCATTTTTCACTTGCACAGTACTTCCAGCCTCACTGTGCATCACCTCCAGATAACATTCTGTAATTTCCAACACATGCCTGGTTGCCACCTCATTCTTCACTTGCACAGTAACTTCCAACACATGCCTGGTTGCCCCCTCATTCTTCACTTGCACAGTGCTCCCAGCCTCACTGTGCATCACCTCCAGATAACATTCTGTAACTTCCAACACATGCCTGGTTGCCCCCTCATTCTTCACTTGCACAGTACTTCCAGCCTCACTGTGCATCACCTCCAGATAACGTTCTGTAACTTCCAACACATGCCTGGTTACCCCCTAATTCTTCACTTGCACAGTACCTCCAGCTACACTGTGCATCACCTCCAGATAATATTCTGTAACTTCCAACACATGCCTTGTTACCCCATCATTCTTCACTTGCACAGTACTTCCAGCCTCACTGTGCATCACCTCCAGATAACATTCTGTAACTTCCAACACATGCATGGGTGCCCCCTCATTCTTCACTTGCACAGTACTTCCAGCCTCACTGTGCATCACCTCCAGATAGTGTTCTGTAACTTCCAACACATGCCTGGACGCCCCCTCATTCTTCACTTGCACAGTACTTCCAGCCTCACTGTGCATCACCTCCAGATAACATTCTGTAACTTCCAACACATGCGTGGACGCCCCCTCATTCTTCACTTGCACAGTACTTCCAGCCTCACTGTGCATCACCTCCAGATAACATTCTGTAACTTCCAACACATGCCTGGTTGCCCCCTCATTCTTCACTTGCACAGTAACTTCCAACACATTCCTGGTTACCCCATCATTCTTCACTTGCACAGTACTTCCAGCCTCACTGTGCATCACCCCCAGATAACATTCTGTAACTTCCAACACATGACTGGTTGCCCCCTCATTCTTCACTTTCACAGTACTTCCAGCCTCACTGTGCATCACCTCCAGATAACATTCTGTAACTTCCAACACATGCCTGGTTGCCATCTCATTCTTCACTTGCAGAGTACTTCCAGCTACACGGTGCATCACCTCCAGATAGCGTTCTGTAACTTCCAACACATGCCTGGTTACCACCTCATTTTTCACTTGCACAGTAACTTCCAACACATGCCTGGTTACCCCCTCATTCTTCACTTTCACAGTACTTCCAGCCTCACGGTGCATCACTTCCATATAACATTCTGTAACTTCCAACACATGCCTGGTTGCCCCCTCATTCTTCACTTACACAGTAACTTCCAACACATGCCTGGTTACCCCCTCATTCTTCACTTTCACAGTACTTCCAGCCTCACTGTGCATTACCTCCAGATAGCGTTCTGTAACTTCCAACACATGCCTGGTTGCCCCCTCATTTTTCACTTGCACAGTACTTCCAGCCTCACTGTGCATCACCTCCAGATAACATTCTGTAACTTCCAACACATGCCTGGACGCCCCCTCATTCTTCACTTGGACAGTACTTCCAGCTACACTGTGCATCACCTCCAGATAACATTCTGTAACTTCCAACACATGCCTGGTTACCCCCTCATTCTTCACTTGCACAGAACTTCCAGCCTCACTGTGCATCACCTCCAGATAACATTCTGTAACTTCCAACACATACCTGGTTGCCCCCACATTTTTCACTTGCACAGTACTTCCAGCCTCACTGTGCATCACCTCCAGATAACATTCTGTAACTTCCAACACATGCCTGGTTGCCCCCTCATTCTTCACTTGCACAGTAACTTCCAACACATGCCTGGTTGGACCCTCATTCTTCACTTGCACAGTACTTCCAGCCTCACGGTGCATCACCTCCAGATAACATTCTCTAACTTCCAATACATGCCTGGTTGCCCCCTCATTCTTCACTTGCACAGTACTCCCAGCCTCACTGTGCATCACCTCCAGATAACGTTCTGTAACTTCCAACACATGCCTGGTTGCCCCCTCATTCTTCACTTGCACAGTACTCCAAGCCTCACTGTGCAACACCTCCAGATAACGTTCTGTAACTTCCAACACATGCCTGGTTACCCCCTCATTCTTCACTTGCACAGTACTTCCAGCCTCACTGTGCATCACCTCCAGATAACGTTCTGTAACTTCCAACACATGCCTTGTTGCCCCCTCATTCTTCACTTGCACAGTACTTCCAGCCACACTGTGCATCACCTCCAGATAGCGTTCTGTAACTTCCAACACATGCCTGGTTGCCCCCTCATTCTTCATTTGCACAGTACTTCCAGCTACACTGTGCATCACCTCCAGATAACATTCTGTAACTTCCAACACATGCCTGGTTGCCCCCTCATTCTTCACTTGCACAGAACTTCCAGCCTCACTGTGCATCACCTCCAGATAACATTTTGTAACTTCCAACACATGCCTGGTTGCCCCCTCATTTTTCACTTGCACAGTAACTTCCAACACATGCCTGGTTACCCCCTCATTCTTCACTTTCACAGTACTTCCAGCCTCACGGTGCATCACCCCCAGATAACATTCTGTAACTTCCAACACATACCTGGTTGCCCCCTCATTCTTAACTTGCACAGTAACTTCCAACACATGCCTGGTTACCCCCTCATTTTCACTTTCACAGTACTTCCAGCCTCACTGTGCATCACCTCCAGATAACATTCTGTAACTTCCAACACATGCCTGGTTGCCCCCTCATTCTTCACTTGCACAGCAACTTCCAATACATGCCTGGTTACCCCCTCATTCTTCACTTTCACAGTACTTCCAGCCTCACTGTGCATCACCTCCAGATAGCGTTCTGTAACTTCCAACACATGCCTGGTTGCCCCCTCATTCTTCACTTGCACAGTACTTCCAGCCTCACTGTGCATCACCTCCAGATAACATTCTGTAACTTCCAACACATGCCTGGTTGCCCCCTCATTCTTCACTTGCACAGTACTTCCAGCCTCACTGTGCATCACCTCCAGAGAACATTCTGTAACTTCCAACACATGCCTGGACGCCCCCTCATTCTTCACTTGCACAGTACTTCCAGCTATACTGTGCATCACCTCCAGATAGCATTCTGTAACTTCCAACACATTCCTGGTTACCCCCTCATTCTTCACTTGCACAGTACTTCCAGCCTCATGGTGCATCACCCCCAGATAACATTCTGTAACTTCCAACACATGCCTGGTTGCTCCCTCATTCTTCACTTTCACAGTACTTCCAGCCTCGCTGTGCATCACCTCCAGATAACATTCTGTAACTTCCAACACATGCCTGGTTGCCCTCTCATTCTTCACTTGCACAGTAACTTCCAACACATGCCTGGTTGCCCCCTCATTCTTCACTTGCACAGTACTTCCAGCTACACTGTGCATCACCTCCACATAGCGTTCTGTAACTTCCAACACATGCCTGGTTACCCCCTCATTTTTCACTTGCACAGTAACTTCCAACACATGCCTGGTTACCCCCTCATTCTTCACTTTCACAGTACTTCCAGCCTCACGGTGCATCACCCCCAGATAACATTCTGTAACTTCCAACACATGCCTGGTTTCCCCCTCATTCTTAACTTGCACAGTAACTTCCAACACATGCCTGGTTACCCCCTCATTCTTCACTTTCACAGTACTTCCAGCCTCACTGTGCATCACCTCCAGATAACATTCTGTAACTTCCAACACATGCCTGGTTGCCCCCTCATTTTTCACTTGCACAGTACTTCCAGCCTCACTGTGCATCACCTCCAGATAACATTCTGTAACTTCCAACACATGCCTGGACGCCCCCTCATTCTTCACTTGCACAGTACTTCCAGCTACACTGTGCATCACCTCCAGATAACATTCTGTAACTTCCAACACATGCCTGGTTACCCCCTCATTCTTCACTTGCACAGAACTTCCAGCCTCACTGTGCATCACCTCCAGATAACATTCTGTAACTTCCAACACATACCTGGTTGCCCCCTCATTTTTCACTTGCACAGTACTTCCAGCCTCACAGTGCATCACCTCCAGATAACATTCTGTAACTTCCAACACATGCCTGGTTGCCCCCTCATTCTTCACTTGCACAGTAACTTCCAACACATACCTGGTTGCCCCCTCATTCTTCACTTGCACAGTACTTCCAGCCTCACGGTGCATCACCTGAAGATAACATTCTGTAACTTCCAACACATGCCTGGTTGCCCCCTCATTCTTCACTTGCACAGTACTCCCAGCCTCACTGTGCATCACCTCCAGATAACGTTCTGTAACTTCCAACACATGCCTGGTTGCCCCCTCATTCTTCACTTGCACAGTACTTCCAACCTCACGGTACATCACCTGAAGATAACATTCTGTAACTTCCAACACATGCCTGGTTGCCCCCTCATTCTTCACTTGCACAGTACTCCCAGCCTCACTGTGCATCACCTCCAGATAACGTTCTGTAACTTCCAACACATGCCTGGTTGCCCCCTCATTCTTCACTTGCACAGTACTTCCAGCCACACTGTGCATCACCTCCAGATAGCGTTCTGTAACTTCCAACACATGCCTGGTTGCCCCCTCATTCTTCACTTGCACAGTAACTTCCAACACATGCCTGGTTACCCCCTCATTCTTCACTTTCACAGTACTTCCAGCCTCACGGTGCATCACCCCCAGATAACATTCTGTAACTTCCAACACATGCCTGGTTTCCCCCTCATTCTTAACTTGCACAGTAACTTCCAACACATGCCTGGTTACCCCCTCATTTTTCACTTTCACAGTACTTCCAGCCTCACTGTGCATCACCTCCAGATAACATTCTGTAACTTCCAACACATGCCTGGTTGCCCCCTCATTCTTCACTTACACAGTAACTTCCAACACATGCCTGGTTACCCCCTCATTCTTCACTTTCACAGTACTTCCAGCCTCACTGTGCATCACCTCCAGATAACATTCTGTAACTTCCAACACATGCCTGGTTGCCCCCTCATTTTTCACTTGCACAGTACTTCCAGCCTCACTGTGCATCACCTCCAGATAACATTCTGTAACTTCCAACACATGCCTGGACGCCCCCTCATTCTTCACTTGCACAGTACTTCCAGCTACACTGTGCATCACCTCCAGATAACATTCTGTAACTTCCAACACATGCCTGGTTACCCCCTCATTCTTCACTTGCACAGAACTTCCAGCCTCACTGTGCATCACCTCCAGATAACATTCTGTAACTTCCAACACATACCTGGTTGCCCCCTCATTTTTCACTTGCACAGTACTTCCAGCCTCACTGTGCATCACCTCCAGATAACATTCTGTAACTTCCAACACATGCCTGGTTGCCCCCTCATTCTTCACTTGCACAGTAACTTCCAACACATACCTGGTTGCCCCCTCATTCTTCACTTGCACAGTACTTCCAGCCTCACGGTGCATCACCTGAAGATAACATTCTGTAACTTCCAACACATGCCTGGTTGCCCCCTCATTCTTCACTTGCACAGTACTCCCAGCCTCACTGTGCATCACCTCCAGATAACGTTCTGTAACTTCCAACACATGCCTGGTTGCCCCCTCATTCTTCACTTGCACAGTACTTCCAACCTCACGGTGCATCACCTGAAGATAACATTCTGTAACTTCCAACACATGCCTGGTTGCCCCCTCATTCTTCACTTGCACAGTACTCCCAGCCTCACTGTGCATCACCTCCAGATAACGTTCTGTAACTTCCAACACATGCCTGGTTGCCCCCTCATTCTTCACTTGCAAAGTACTTCCAGCCACACTGTGCATCACCTCCAGATAGCGTTCTGTAACTTCCAACACATGCCTGGTTGCCCCCTCATTCTTCACTTGCACAGTACTTCCAGCTACACTGTGCATCACCTCCAGATAACATTCTGTAACTTCCAACACATGCCTGGTTGCCCCCTCATTCTTCACTTGCACAGAACTTCCAGCCTCACTGTGCATCACCTCCAGATAACATTCTGTAACTTCCAACACATGCCTGGTTGCCCCCTCATTTTTCACTTGCACAGTAACTTCCAACACATGCCTGGTTACCCCCTCATTCTTCACTTTCACAGTACTTCCAGCCTCACGGTGCATCACCCCCAGATAACATTCTGTAACTTCCAACACATACCTGGTTGCCCCCTCATTCTTAACTTGCACAGTAACTTCCAACACATGCTTGGTTACCCCCTCATTCCTCACTTGCACAGTACTTCCAACCTCACGGTGCATCACCTGAAGATAACATTCTGTAACTTCCAACACATGCCTGGTTGCCCCCTCATTCTTCACTTGCACAGTACTCCCAGCCTCACTGTGCATCACCTCCAGATAACGTTCTGTAACTTCCAACACATGCCTGGTTGCCCCCTCATTCTTCACTTGCACAGTACTTCCAGCCACACTGTGCATCACCTCCAGATAGCGTTCTGTAACTTCCAACGCATGCCTGGTTGCCCCCTCATTCTTCACTTGCACAGTACTTCCAGCCTCACTGTGCATCACCTCCAGATAACGTTCTGTAACTTCCAACACATTCCTGGTTACCCCCTCATTCTTCACTTGCACAGTACTTCCAGCCTCATGGTGCATCACCCCCAGATAACATTCTGTAACTTCCAACACATGCCTGGTTGCCCCCTCATTCTTCACTTTCACAGTACTTCCAGCCTCGCTGTGCATCACCTCCAGATAACATTCTGTAACTTCCAACACATGCCTGGTTGCCCTCTCATTCTTCACTTGCACAGTAACTTCCAACACATGCCTGGTTGCCCCCTCATTCTTCACTTGCACAGTACTTCCAGCTACACTGTGCATCACCTCCACATAGCGTTCTGTAACTTCCAACACATGCCTGGTTACCCCCTCATTTTTCACTTGCACAGTAACTTCCAACACATGCCTGGTTACCCCCTCATTCTTCACTTTCACAGTACTTCCAGCCTCACGGTGCATCACCCCCAGATAACATTCTGTAACTTCCAACACATGCCTGGTTTCCCCCTCATTCTTAACTTGCACAGTAACTTCCAACACATGCCTGGTTACCCCCTCATTTTTCACTTTCACAGTACTTCCAGCCTCACGGTGCATCACCTCCAGATAACATTCTGTAACTTCCAACACATGCCTGGTTGCCCCCTCATTCTTCACTTACACAGTAACTTCCAACACATGCCTGGTTACCCCCTCATTCTTCACTTTCACAGTACTTCCAGCCTCACTGTGCATCACCTCCAGATAACATTCTGTAACTTCCAACACATGCCTGGTTGCCCCCTCATTTTTCACTTGCACAGTACTTCCAGCCTCACTGTGCATCACCTCCAGATAACATTCTGTAACTTCCAACACATGCCTGGACGCCCCCTCATTCTTCACTTGCACAGTACTTCCAGCTACACTGTGCATCACCTCCAGATAACATTCTGTAACTTCCAACACATGCCTGGTTACCCCCTCATTCTTCACTTGCACAGAACTTCCAGCCTCACTGTGCATCACCTCCAGATAACATTCTGTAACTTCCAACACATACCTGGTTGCCCCCTCATTTTTCACTTGCACAGTACTTCCAGCCTCACTGTGTATCACCTCCAGATAACATTCTGTAACTTCCAACACATGCCTGGTTGCCCCCTCATTCTTCACTTGCACAGTAACTTCCAACACATACCTGGTTGCCCCCTCATTCTTCACTTGCACAGTACTTCCAGCCTCACGGTGCATCACCTGAAGATAACATTCTGTAACTTCCAACACATGCCTGGTTGCCCCCTCATTCTTCACTTGCACAGTACTCCCAGCCTCACTGTGCATCACCTCCAGATAACGTTCTGTAACTTCCAACACATGCCTGGTTGCCCCCTCATTCTTCACTTGCACAGTACTTCCAGCCACACTGTGCATCACCTCCAGATAGCGTTCTGTAACTTCCAACACATGCCTGGTTGCCCCCTCATTCTTCACTTGCACAGTAACTTCCAACACATGCCTGGTTACCCCCTCATTCTTCACTTTCACAGTACTTCCAGCCTCACGGTGCATCACCCCCAGATAACATTCTGTAACTTCCAACACATGCCTGGTTTCCCCCTCATTCTTAACTTGCACAGTAACTTCCAACACATGCCTGGTTACCCCCTCATTTTTCACTTTCACAGTACTTCCAGCCTCACTGTGCATCACCTCCAGATAACATTCTGTAACTTCCAACACATGCCTGGTTGCCCCCTCATTCTTCACTTACACTGTAACTACCAACACATGCCTGGTTACCCCCTCATTCTTAACTTTCACAGTACTTCCAGCCTCACTGTGCATCACCTCCAGATAACATTCTGTAACTTCCAACACATGCCTGGTTGCCCCCTCATTTTTCACTTGCACAGTACTTCCAGCCTCACTGTGCATCACCTCCAGATAACATTCTGTAACTTCCAACACATGCCTGGACGCCCCCTCATTCTTCACTTGCACAGTACTTCCAGCTACACTGTGCATCACCTCCAGATAACATTCTGTAACTTCCAACACATGCCTGGTTACCCCCTCATTCTTCACTTGCACAGAACTTCCAGCCTCACTGTGCATCACCTCCAGATAACATTCTGTAACTTCCAACACATACCTGGTTGCCCCCTCATTTTTCACTTGCACAGTACTTCCAGCCTCACTGTGCATCACCTCCAGATAACATTCTGTAACTTCCAACACATGCCTGGTTTCCCCCTCATTCTTCACTTGCACAGTAACTTCCAACACATACCTGGTTGCCCCCTCATTCTTCACTTGCACAGTACTTCCAGCCTCACGGTGCATCACCTGAAGATAACATTCTGTAACTTCCAACACATGCCTGGTTGCCCCCTCATTCTTCACTTGCACAGTACTCCCAGCCTCACTGTGCATCACCTCCAGATAACGTTCTGTAACTTCCAACACATGCCTGGTTGCCCCCTCATTCTTCACTTGCACAGTACTTCCAACCTCACGGTGCATCACCTGAAGATAACATTCTGTAACTTCCAACACATGCCTGGTTGCCCCCTCATTCTTCACTTGCACAGTACTTCCAGCTACACTGTGCATCACCTCCAGATAACATTCTGTAACTTCCAACACATACCTGGTTGCCCCCTCATTCTTAACTTGCACAGTAACTTCCAACACATGCTTGGTTACCCCCTCATTCTTCACTTTCACAGTACTTCCAGCCTCACTGTGCATCACCTCCAGATAACATTCTGTAACTTCCAACACATGCCTGGTTGCCCCCTCATTCTTCACTTGCACAGTACTTCCAGCCACACTGTGCATCACCTCCAGATAGCGTTCTGTAACTTCCAACACATGCCTGGTTGCCCCCTCATTCTTCACTTGCACAGTACTTCCAGCTACACTGTGCATCACCTCCAGATAACATTCTGTAACTTCCAACACATGCCTGGTTGCCCCCTCATTCTTCACTTGCACAGAACTTCCAGCCTCACTGTGCATCACCTCCAGATAACATTCTGTAACTTCCAACACATGCCTGGTTGCCCCCTCATTTTTCACTTGCACAGTAACTTCCAACACATGCCTGGTTACCCCCTCATTCTTCACTTTCACAGTACTTCCAGCCTCACGGTGCATCACCCCCAGATAACATTCTGTAACTTCCAACACATACCTGGTTGCCCCCTCATTCTTAACTTGCACAGTAACTTCCAACACATGCTTGGTTACCCCCTCATTCTTCACTTTCACAGTACTTCCAGCCTCACTGTGCATCACCTCCAGATAACATTCTGTAACTTCCAACACATGCCTGGTTGCCCCCTCATTCTTCACTTGCACAGTACTTCCAGCCTCACTGTGCATCACCTCCAGAGAACATTCTGTAACTTCCAACACATGCCTGGACGCCCCCTCATTCTTCACTTGCACAGTACTTCCAGCTATACTGTGCATCACCTCCAGATAGCATTCTGTAACTTCCAACACATTCCTGGTTACCCCCTCATTCTTCACTTGCACAGTACTTCCAGCCTCATGGTGCATCACCCCCAGATAACATTCTGTAACTTCCAACACATGCCTGGTTGCCCCCTCATTCTTCACTTTCACAGTACTTCCAGCCTCGCTGTGCATCACCTCCAGATAACATTCTGTAACTTCCAACACATGCCTGGTTGCCCTCTCATTCTTCACTTGCACAGTATCTTCCAACACATGCCTGGTTGCCCCCTCATTCTTCACTTGCACAGTACTTCCAGCTACACTGTGCATCACCTCCACATAGCGTTCTGTAACTTCCAACACATGCCTGGTTACCCCCTCATTTTTCACTTGCACAGTAACTTCCAACACATGCCTGGTTACCCCCTCATTCTTCACTTTCACAGTACTTCCAGCCTCACGGTGCATCACCCCCAGATAACATTCTGTAACTTCCAACACATGCCTGGTTTCCCCCTCATTCTTAACTTGCACAGTAACTTCCAACACATGCCTGGTTACCCCCTCATTTTTCACTTTCACAGTACTTCCAGCCTCACTGTGCATCACCTCCAGATAACATTCTGTAACTTCCAACACATGCCTGGTTGCCCCCTCATTCTTCACTTACACAGTAACTTCCAACACATGCCTGGTTACCCCCTCATTCTTCACTTTCACAGTACTTCCAGCCTCACTGTGCATCACCTCCAGATAACATTCTGTAACTTCCAACACATGCCTGGTTGCCCCCTCATTTTTCACTTGCACAGTACTTCCAGCCTCACTGTGCATCACCTCCAGATAACATTCTGTAACTTCCAACACATGCCTGGACGCCCCCTCATTCTTCACTTGCACAGTACTTCCAGCTACACTGTGCATCACCTCCAGATAACATTCTGTAACTTCCAACACATGCCTGGTTACCCCCTCATTCTTCACTTGCACAGAACTTCCAGCCTCACTGTGCATCACCTCCAGATAACATTCTGTAACTTCCAACACATACCTGGTTGCCCCCTCATTTTTCACTTGCACAGTACTTCCAGCCTCACAGTGCATCACCTCCAGATAACATTCTGTAACTTCCAACACATGCCTGGTTGCCCCCTCATTCTTCACTTGCACAGTAACTTCCAACACATACCTGGTTGCCCCCTCATTCTTCACTTGCACAGTACTTCCAGCCTCACGGTGCATCACTTGAAGATAACATTCTGTAACTTCCAACACATGCCTGGTTGCCCCCTCATTCTTCACTTGCACAGTACTCCCAGCCTCACTGTGCATCACCTCCAGATAACGTTCTGTAACTTCCAACACATGCCTGGTTGCCCCCTCATTCTTCACTTGCACAGTACTTCCAACCTCACGGTACATCACCTGAAGATAACATTCTGTAACTTCCAACACATGCCTGGTTGCCCCCTCATTCTTCACTTGCACAGTACTCCCAGCCTCACTGTGCATCACCTCCAGATAACGTTCTGTAACTTCCAACACATGCCTGGTTGCCCCCTCATTCTTCACTTGCACAGTACTTCCAGCCACACTGTGCATCACCTCCAGATAGCGTTCTGTAACTTCCAACACATGCCTGGTTGCCCCCTCATTCTTCACTTGCACAGTAACTTCCAACACATGCCTGGTTACCCCCTCATTCTTCACTTTCACAGTACTTCCAGCCTCACGGTGCATCACCCCCAGATAACATTCTGTAACTTCCAACACATGCCTGGTTTCCCCCTCATTCTTAACTTGCACAGTAACTTCCAACACATGCCTGGTTACCCCCTCATTTTTCACTTTCACAGTACTTCCAGCCTCACTGTGCATCACCTCCAGATAACATTCTGTAACTTCCAACACATGCCTGGTTGCCCCCTCATTCTTCACTTACACAGTAACTTCCAACACATGCCTGGTTACCCCCTCATTCTTCACTTTCACAGTACTTCCAGCCTCACTGTGCATCACCTCCAGATAACATTCTGTAACTTCCAACACATGCCTGGTTGCCCCCTCATTTTTCACTTGCACAGTACTTCCAGCCTCACTGTGCATCACCTCCAGATAACATTCTGTAACTTCCAACACATGCCTGGACGCCCCCTCATTCTTCACTTGCACAGTACTTCCAGCTACACTGTGCATCACCTCCAGATAACATTCTGTAACTTCCAACACATGCCTGGTTACCCCCTCATTCTTCACTTGCACAGAACTTCCAGCCTCACTGTGCATCACCTCCAGATAACATTCTGTAACTTCCAACACATACCTGGTTGCCCCCTCATTTTTCACTTGCACAGTACTTCCAGCCTCACTGTGCATCACCTCCAGATAACATTCTGTAACTTCCAACACATGCCTGGTTGCCCCCTCATTCTTCACTTGCACAGTAACTTCCAACACATACCTGGTTGCCCCCTCATTCTTCACTTGCACAGTACTTCCAGCCTCACGGTGCATCACCTGAAGATAACATTCTGTAACTTCCAACACATGCCTGGTTGCCCCCTCATTCTTCACTTGCACAGTACTCCCAGCCTCACTGTGCATCACCTCCAGATAACGTTCTGTAACTTCCAACACATGCCTGGTTGCCCCCTCATTCTTCACTTGCACAGTACTTCCAACCTCACGGTGCATCACCTGAAGATAACATTCTGTAACTTCCAACACATGCCTGGTTGCCCCCTCATTCTTCACTTGCACAGTACTCCCAGCCTCACTGTGCATCACCTCCAGATAACGTTCTGTAACTTCCAACACATGCCTGGTTGCCCCCTCATTCTTCACTTGCAAAGTACTTCCAGCCACACTGTGCATCACCTCCAGATAGCGTTCTGTAACTTCCAACACATGCCTGGTTGCCCCCTCATTCTTCACTTGCACAGTACTTCCAGCTACACTGTGCATCACCTCCAGATAACATTCTGTAACTTCCAACACATGCCTGGTTGCCCCCTCATTCTTCACTTGCACAGAACTTCCAGCCTCACTGTGCATCACCTCCAGATAACATTCTGTAACTTCCAACACATGCCTGGTTGCCCCCTCATTTTTCACTTGCACAGTAACTTCCAACACATGCCTGGTTACCCCCTCATTCTTCACTTTCACAGTACTTCCAGCCTCACGGTGCATCACCCCCAGATAACATTCTGTAACTTCCAACACATACCTGGTTGCCCCCTCATTCTTAACTTGCACAGTAACTTCCAACACATGCTTGGTTACCCCCTCATTCCTCACTTGCACAGTACTTCCAACCTCACGGTGCATCACCTGAAGATAACATTCTGTAACTTCCAACACATGCCTGGTTGCCCCCTCATTCTTCACTTGCACAGTACTCCCAGCCTCACTGTGCATCACCTCCAGATAACGTTCTGTAACTTCCAACACATGCCTGGTTGCCCCCTCATTCTTCACTTACACAGTACTTCCAGCCACACTGTGCATCACCTCCAGATAGCGTTCTGTAACTTCCAACGCATGCCTGGTTGCCCCCTCATTCTTCACTTGCACAGTACTTCCAGCCTCACTGTGCATCACCTCCAGATAACGTTCTGTAACTTCCAACACATTCCTGGTTACCCCCTCATTCTTCACTTGCACAGTACTTCCAGCCTCATGGTGCATCACCCCCAGATAACATTCTGTAACTTCCAACACATGCCTGGTTGCCCCCTCATTCTTCACTTTCACAGTACTTCCAGCCTCGCTGTGCATCACCTCCAGATAACATTCTGTAACTTCCAACACATGCCTGGTTGCCCTCTCATTCTTCACTTGCACAGTAACTTCCAACACATGCCTGGTTGCCCCCTCATTCTTCACTTGCACAGTACTTCCAGCTACACTGTGCATCACCTCCACATAGCGTTCTGTAACTTCCAACACATGCCTGGTTACCCCCTCATTTTTCACTTGCACAGTAACTTCCAACACATGCCTGGTTACCCCCTCATTCTTCACTTTCACAGTACTTCCAGCCTCACGGTGCATCACCCCCAGATAACATTCTGTAACTTCCAACACATGCCTGGTTTCCCCCTCATTCTTAACTTGCACAGTAACTTCCAACACATGCCTGGTTACCCCCTCATTTTTCACTTTCACAGTACTTCCAGCCTCACTGTGCATCACCTCCAGATAACATTCTGTAACTTCCAACACATGCCTGGTTGCCCCCTCATTCTTCACTTACACAGTAACTTCCAACACATGCCTGGTTACCCCCTCATTCTTCACTTTCACAGTACTTCCAGCCTCACTGTGCATCACCTCCAGATAACATTCTGTAACTTCCAACACATGCCTGGTTGCCCCCTCATTTTTCACTTGCACAGTACTTCCAGCCTCACTGTGCATCACCTCCAGATAACATTCTGTAACTTCCAACACATGCCTGGACGCCCCCTCATTCTTCACTTGCACAGTACTTCCAGCTACACTGTGCATCACCTCCAGATAACATTCTGTAACTTCCAACACATGCCTGGTTACCCCCTCATTCTTCACTTGCACAGAACTTCCAGCCTCACTGTGCATCACCTCCAGATAACATTCTGTAACTTCCAACACATACCTGGTTGCCCCCTCATTTTTCACTTGCACAGTACTTCCAGCCTCACTGTGTATCACCTCCAGATAACATTCTGTAACTTCCAACACATGCCTGGTTGCCCCCTCATTCTTCACTTGCACAGTAACTTCCAACACATACCTGGTTGCCCCCTCATTCTTCACTTGCACAGTACTTCCAGCCTCACGGTGCATCACCTGAAGATAACATTCTGTAACTTCCAACACATGCCTGGTTGCCCCCTCATTCTTCACTTGCACAGTACTCCCAGCCTCACTGTGCATCACCTCCAGATAACGTTCTGTAACTTCCAACACATGCCTGGTTGCCCCCTCATTCTTCACTTGCACAGTACTTCCAACCTCACGGTGCATCACCTGAAGATAACATTCTGTAACTTCCAACACATGCCTGGTTGCCCCCTCATTCTTCACTTGCACAGTACTCCCAGCCTCACTGTGCATCACCTCCAGATAACGTTCTGTAACTTCCAACACATGCCTGGTTGCCCCCTCATTCTTCACTTGCACAGTACTTCCAGCCACACTGTGCATCACCTCCAGATAGCGTTCTGTAACTTCCAACACATGCCTGGTTGCCCCCTCATTCTTCACTTGCACAGTAACTTCCAACACATGCCTGGTTACCCCCTCATTCTTCACTTTCACAGTACTTCCAGCCTCACGGTGCATCACCCCCAGATAACATTCTGTAACTTCCAACACATGCCTGGTTTCCCCCTCATTCTTAACTTGCACAGTAACTTCCAACACATGCCTGGTTACCCCCTCATTTTTCACTTTCACAGTACTTCCAGCCTCACTGTGCATCACCTCCAGATAACATTCTGTAACTTCCAACACATGCCTGGTTGCCCCCTCATTCTTCACTTACACTGTAACTTCCAACACATGCCTGGTTACCCCCTCATTCTTCACTTTCACATACTTCCAGCCTCACTGTGCATCACCTCCAGATAACATTCTGTAACTTCCAACACATGCCTGGTTGCCCCCTCATTTTTCACTTGCACAGTACTTCCAGCCTCACTGTGCATCACCTCCAGATAACATTCTGTAACTTCCAACACATGCCTGGACGCCCCCTCATTCTTCACTTGCACAGTACTTCCAGCTACACTGTGCATCACCTCCAGATAACATTCTGTAACTTCCAACACATGCCTGGTTACCCCCTCATTCTTCACTTGCACAGAACTTCCAGCCTCACTGTGCATCACCTCCAGATAACATTCTGTAACTTCCAACACATACCTGGTTGCCCCCTCATTTTTCACTTGCACAGTACTTCCAGCCTCACTGTGCATCACCTCCAGATAACATTCTGTAACTTCCAACACATGCCTGGTTTCCCCCTCATTCTTCACTTGCACAGTAACTTCCAACACATACCTGGTTGCCCCCTCATTCTTCACTTGCACAGTACTTCCAGCCTCACGGTGCATCACCTGAAGATAACATTCTGTAACTTCCAACACATGCCTGGTTGCCCCCTCATTCTTCACTTGCACAGTACTTCCAGCCTCACTGTGCATCACCTCCAGATAACATTCTGTAACTTCCAACACATGCCTGGTTGCCCCCTCATTCTTCACTTGCACAGTAACTTCCAACACATACCTGGTTGCCCCCTCATTCTTCACTTGCACAGTACTTCCAGCCTCACGGTGCATCACCTGAAGATAACATTCTGTAACTTCCAACACATGCCTGGTTGCCCCCTCATTCTTCACTTGCACAGTACTCCCAGCCTCACTGTGCATCACCTCCAGATAACGTTCTGTAACTTCCAACACATGCCTGGTTGCCCCCTCATTCTTCACTTGCACAGTACTTCCAACCTCACGGTGCATCACCTGAAGATAACATTCTGTAACTTCCAACACATGCCTGGTTGCCCCCTCATTCTTCACTTGCACAGTACTCCCAGCCTCACTGTGCATCACCTCCAGATAACGTTCTGTAACTTCCAACACATGCCTGGTTGCCCCCTCATTCTTCACTTGCAAAGTACTTCCAGCCACACTGTGCATCACCTCCAGATAGCGTTCTGTAACTTCCAACACATGCCTGGTTGCCCCCTCATTCTTCACTTGCACAGTACTTCCAGCTACACTGTGCATCACCTCCAGATAACATTCTGTAACTTCCAACACATGCCTGGTTGCCCCCTCATTCTTCACTTGCACAGAACTTCCAGCCTCACTGTGCATCACCTCCAGATAACATTCTGTAACTTCCAACACATGCCTGGTTGCCCCCTCATTTTTCACTTGCACAGTAACTTCCAACACATGCCTGGTTACCCCCTCATTCTTCACTTTCACAGTACTTCCAGCCTCACGGTGCATCACCCCCAGATAACATTCTGTAACTTCCAACACATACCTGGTTGCCCCCTCATTCTTAACTTGCACAGTAACTTCCAACACATGCTTGGTTACCCCCTCATTCCTCACTTGCACAGTACTTCCAACCTCACGGTGCATCACCTGAAGATAACATTCTGTAACTTCCAACACATGCCTGGTTGCCCCCTCATTCTTCACTTGCACAGTACTCCCAGCCTCACTGTGCATCACCTCCAGATAACGTTCTGTAACTTCCAACACATGCCTGGTTGCCCCCTCATTCTTCACTTACACAGTACTTCCAGCCACACTGTGCATCACCTCCAGATAGCGTTCTGTAACTTCCAACGCATGCCTGGTTGCCCCCTCATTCTTCACTTGCACAGTACTTCCAGCCTCACTGTGCATCACCTCCAGATAACGTTCTGTAACTTCCAACACATTCCTGGTTACCCCCTCATTCTTCACTTGCACAGTACTTCCAGCCTCATGGTGCATCACCCCCAGATAACATTCTGTAACTTCCAACACATGCCTGGTTGCCCCCTCATTCTTCACTTTCACAGTACTTCCAGCCTCGCTGTGCATCACCTCCAGATAACATTCTGTAACTTCCAACACATGCCTGGTTGCCCTCTCATTCTTCACTTGCACAGTAACTTCCAACACATGCCTGGTTGCCCCCTCATTCTTCACTTGCACAGTACTTCCAGCTACACTGTGCATCACCTCCACATAGCGTTCTGTAACTTCCAACACATGCCTGGTTACCCCCTCATTTTTCACTTGCACAGTAACTTCCAACACATGCCTGGTTACCCCCTCATTCTTCACTTTCACAGTACTTCCAGCCTCACGGTGCATCACCCCCAGATAACATTCTGTAACTTCCAACACATGCCTGGTTTCCCCCTCATTCTTAACTTGCACAGTAACTTCCAACACATGCCTGGTTACCCCCTCATTTTTCACTTTCACAGTACTTCCAGCCTCACTGTGCATCACCTCCAGATAACATTCTGTAACTTCCAACACATGCCTGGTTGCCCCCTCATTCTTCACTTACACAGTAACTTCCAACACATGCCTGGTTACCCCCTCATTCTTCACTTTCACAGTACTTCCAGCCTCACTGTGCATCACCTCCAGATAACATTCTGTAACTTCCAACACATGCCTGGTTGCCCCCTCATTTTTCACTTGCACAGTACTTCCAGCCTCACTGTGCATCACCTCCAGATAACATTCTGTAACTTCCAACACATGCCTGGACGCCCCCTCATTCTTCACTTGCACAGTACTTCCAGCTACACTGTGCATCACCTCCAGATAACATTCTGTAACTTCCAACACATGCCTGGTTACCCCCTCATTCTTCACTTGCACAGAACTTCCAGCCTCACTGTGCATCACCTCCAGATAACATTCTGTAACTTCCAACACATACCTGGTTGCCCCCTCATTTTTCACTTGCACAGTACTTCCAGCCTCACTGTGTATCACCTCCAGATAACATTCTGTAACTTCCAACACATGCCTGGTTGCCCCCTCATTCTTCACTTGCACAGTAACTTCCAACACATACCTGGTTGCCCCCTCATTCTTCACTTGCACAGTACTTCCAGCCTCACGGTGCATCACCTGAAGATAACATTCTGTAACTTCCAACACATGCCTGGTTGCCCCCTCATTCTTCACTTGCACAGTACTCCCAGCCTCACTGTGCATCACCTCCAGATAACGTTCTGTAACTTCCAACACATGCCTGGTTGCCCCCTCATTCTTCACTTGCACAGTACTTCCAACCTCACGGTGCATCACCTGAAGATAACATTCTGTAACTTCCAACACATGCCTGGTTGCCCCCTCATTCTTCACTTGCACAGTACTCCCAGCCTCACTGTGCATCACCTCCAGATAACGTTCTGTAACTTCCAACACATGCCTGGTTGCCCCCTCATTCTTCACTTGCACAGTACTTCCAGCCACACTGTGCATCACCTCCAGATAGCGTTCTGTAACTTCCAACACATGCCTGGTTGCCCCCTCATTCTTCACTTGCACAGTAACTTCCAACACATGCCTGGTTACCCCCTCATTCTTCACTTTCACAGTACTTCCAGCCTCACGGTGCATCACCCCCAGATAACATTCTGTAACTTCCAACACATGCCTGGTTTCCCCCTCATTCTTAACTTGCACAGTAACTTCCAACACATGCCTGGTTACCCCCTCATTTTTCACTTTCACAGTACTTCCAGCCTCACTGTGCATCACCTCCAGATAACATTCTGTAACTTCCAACACATGCCTGGTTGCCCCCTCATTCTTCACTTACACTGTAACTTCCAACACATGCCTGGTTACCCCCTCATTCTTCACTTTCACATACTTCCAGCCTCACTGTGCATCACCTCCAGATAACATTCTGTAACTTCCAACACATGCCTGGTTGCCCCCTCATTTTTCACTTGCACAGTACTTCCAGCCTCACTGTGCATCACCTCCAGATAACATTCTGTAACTTCCAACACATGCCTGGACGCCCCCTCATTCTTCACTTGCACAGTACTTCCAGCTACACTGTGCATCACCTCCAGATAACATTCTGTAACTTCCAACACATGCCTGGTTACCCCCTCATTCTTCACTTGCACAGAACTTCCAGCCTCACTGTGCATCACCTCCAGATAACATTCTGTAACTTCCAACACATACCTGGTTGCCCCCTCATTTTTCACTTGCACAGTACTTCCAGCCTCACTGTGCATCACCTCCAGATAACATTCTGTAACTTCCAACACATGCCTGGTTTCCCCCTCATTCTTCACTTGCACAGTAACTTCCAACACATACCTGGTTGCCCCCTCATTCTTCACTTGCACAGTACTTCCAGCCTCACGGTGCATCACCTGAAGATAACATTCTGTAACTTCCAACACATGCCTGGTTGCCCCCTCATTCTTCACTTGCACAGTACTCCCAGCCTCACTGTGCATCACCTCCAGATAACGTTCTGTAACTTCCAACACATGCCTGGTTGCCCCCTCATTCTTCACTTGCACAGTACTTCCAACCTCACGGTGCATCACCTGAAGATAACATTCTGTAACTTCCAACACATGCCTGGTTGCCCCCTCATTCTTCACTTGCACAGTACTCCCAGCCTCACTGTGCATCACCTCCAGATAACGTTCTGTAACTTCCAACACATGCCTGGTTGCCCCCTCATTCTTCACTTGCACAGTACTTCCAGCCACACTGTGCATCACCTCCAGATAGCGTTCTGTAACTTCCAACACATGCCTGGTTGCCCCCTCATTCTTCACTTGCACAGTACTTCCAGCTACACTGTGCATCACCTCCAGATAACATTCTGTAACTTCCAACACATGCCTGGTTGCCCCCTCATTCTTCACTTGCACAGAACTTCCAGCCTCACTGTGCATCACCTCCAGATAACATTCTGTAACTTCCAACACATGCCTGGTTGCCCCCTCATTTTTCACTTGCACAGTAACTTCCAACACATGCCTGGTTACCCCCTCATTCTTCACTTTCACAGTACTTCCAGCCTCACGGTGCATCACCCCCAGATAACATTCTGTAACTTCCAACACATACCTGGTTGCCCCCTCATTCTTAACTTGCACAGTAACTTCCAACACATGCTTGGTTACCCCCTCATTCTTCACTTTCACAGTACTTCCAGCCTCACTGTGCATCACCTCCAGATAACATTCTGTAACTTCCAACACATGCCTGGTTGCCCCCTCGTTCTTCACTTGTACAGAACTTCCAGCCTCACTGTGCATCACCTCCAGATAACATTCTGTAACTTCCAACACATGCCTGGTTACCCCCTCATTCTTCACTTGCACAGTAACTTCCAACACATGCCTGGTTGCCCCCTCATTCTTCACTTGCACAGTACTTCCAGCTACACTGTGCATCACCTCCAGATAACATTCTGTAACTTCCAACACATGCCTGCTTACCCCCTCATTCTTCACTTGCACGGTACTTCCAGCCTCACTGTGCATCACCTCCAGATAACATTCTGTAACTTCCAACACATGCCTGGACGCCCCCTCATTTTTCACTTGCACAGTAACTTCCAACACATGCCTGGTTACCCCCTCATTCTTCACTTTCACAGTACTTCCAGCCTCACGGTGCATCACCCCCAGATAACATTCTGTAACTTCCAACACATGCCTCGTTGCCCCCTCATTTTTCACTTGCACAGTACTTCCAGCCTCACTGTGCATCACATCCAGATAACATTCTGTAACTTCCAACACATGCCTGGTTACCCCTTCATTCTTCACTTGCACAGTACTTCCAGCCTCACGGTGCATCACCCCCAGATAACATTCTGTAACTTCCAACACATGCCTGGTTGCCCCCTCATTCTTCACTTTCACAGTACTTCCAGCCTCACTGTGCATCACCTCCAGATAACATTCTGTAACTTCCAACACATGCCTGGTTGCCCTCTCATTCTTCACTTGCACAGTAACTTCCAACACATGCCTGGTTACCCCCTCATTCTTCACTTTCACAGTACTTCCAGCCTCATTGTGCATCACCTCCAGATAACATTCTGTAACTTCCAACACATGCCTGGTTGCCCCCTCATTCTTCACTTGCACAGTAACTTCCAACACATGCCTGGTTACCCCCTCATTCTTCACTTTCACAGAACTTCCAGCCTCATTGTGCATCACCTCCAGATAAAATTCTGTAACTTCCAACACATGCCTGGTTACCCCCTCATTCTTCACTTGCACAGTACTTCCAGCCTCACTGTGCATCACCTCCAGATAACATTCTGTAACTTCCAACACATGCCTGGATGCCCTCTCATTCTTCACTTGCACAGTACTTCCAGCTACACTGTGCATCACCTCCAGATAACATTCTGTAACTTCCAAAACATGCCTGGTTACCCCCTCATTCTGCACTTGCACAGTACTTCCAGCCTCACTGTGCATCACCTCCAGATAACATTCTGTAACTTCCAACACATGCCTCGTTGCCCCCTCATTTTTCACTTGCACAGTACTTCCAGCCTCACTGTGCATCACATCCAGATAACATTCTGTAACTTCCAACACATGCCTGGTTACCCCCTCATTCTTCACTTGCACAGTACTTACAGCCTCACGGTGCATCACCCCCAGATAACATTCTGTAACTTCCAACACATGCCTGGTTGCCCCCTCATTCTTCACTTTCACAGTACTTCCAGCCTCACTGTGCATCACCTCCAGATAACATTCTGTAACTTCCAACACATGCCTGGTTGCCCTCTCATTCTTCACTTGCACAGTAACTTCCAACACATGCCTGGTTACCCCCTCATTCTTCACTTTCACAGTACTTACAGCCTCATTGTGCATCACCTCCAGATAACATTCTGTAACTTCCAACACATGCCTGGTTGCCCCCTCATTTTTCACTTACACAGTACTTCCAGCCTCACTGTGCATCACCTCCAGATAACATTCTGTAACTTCCAACACATGCCTGGACGCCCCCTCATTCTTCACTTGCACAGTACTTCCAGCCTCACGGTGCATCACCCCCAGATAACATTCTGTAACTTCCAACACATGCCTGGTTGCCCCCTCATTCTTCACTTTCACAGTACTTCCAGCCTCACTGTGCATCACCTCCAGATAACATTCTGTAACTTCCAACACATGCCTGGTTGCCCTCTCATTCTTCACTTGCACAGTAACTTCCAACACATGCCTGGTTACCCCCTCATTCTTCACTTTCACAGTACTTCCAGCCTCATTGTGCATCACCTCCAGATAACATTCTGTAACTTCCAACACATGCCTGGTTGCCCCCTCATTCTTCACTTGCACAGTAACTTCCAACACATGCCTGGTTACCCCCTCATTCTTCACTTTCACAGTACTTCCAGCCTCATTGTGCATCACCTCCAGATAACATTCTGTAACTTCCAACACATGCCTGGTTACCCCCTCATTCTTCACTTGCACAGTACTTCCAGCCTCACTGTGCATCACCTCCAGATAACATTCTGTAACTTCCAACACATGCCTGGATGCCCCCTCATTCTTCACTTGCACAGTACTTCCAGCTACACTGTGCATCACCTCCAGATAACATTCTGTAACTTCCAACACATGCCTGGTTGCCCTCTCATTCTTCACTTGCACAGTAACTTCCAACACATGCCTGGTTACCCCCTCATTCTTCACTTTCACAGTACTTCCAGCCTCATTGTGCATCACCTCCAGATAACATTTTGTAACTTCCAACACATGCCTGGTTACCCCCTCATTCTTCACTTGCACAGTACTTCCAGCCTCACTGTGCATCACCTCCAGATAACATTCTGTAACTTCCAACACATGCCTGGATGCCCCCTCATTCTTCACTTGCACAGTACTTCCAGCTACACTGTGCATCACCTCCAGATAACATTCTGTAACTTCCAAAACATGCCTGGTTACCCCCTCATTCTGCACTTGCACAGAACTTCCAGCCTCACTGTGCATCACCTCCAGATAACATTCTGTAACTTCCAACACATGCCTCGTTGCCCCCTCATTTTTCACTTGCACAGTACTTCCAGCCTCACTGTGCATCACATCCAGATAACATTCTGTAACTTCCAACACATGCCTGGTTACCCCCTCATTCTTCACTTGCACAGTACTTCCAGCCTCACGGTGCATCACCCCCAGATAACATTCTGTAACTTCCAACACATGCCTGGTTGCCCCCTCATTCTTCACTTTCACAGTACTTCCAGCCTCACTGTGCATCACCTCCAGATAACATTCTGTAACTTCCAACACATGCCTGGTTGCCCTCTCATTCTTCACTTGCACAGTAACTTCCAACACATGCCTGGTTACCCCCTCATTCTTCACTTTCACAGTACTTACAGCCTCATTGTGCATCACCTCCAGATAACATTCTGTAACTTCCAACACATGCCTGGTTGCCCCCTCATTTTTCACTTACACAGTACTTCCAGCCTCACTGTGCATCACCTCCAGATAACATTCTGTAACTTCCAACACATGCCTGGACGCCCCCTCATTCTTCACTTGCACAGTACTTCCAGCTACACTGTGCATCACCTCCAGATAACATTCTGTAACTTCCAACACATGCCTGGTTGCCCCCTCATTCTTCACTTGCACAGAACTTCCAGCCTCACTGTGCATCACCTCCAGATAACATTCTGTAACTTCCAACACATGCCTGGTTGCCCCCTCATTTTTCACTTGCACAGTACTTCCAGCCTCACTGTGCATCACCTCCAGATAACATTCTGTAATTTCCAACACATGCCTGGTTGACCCCTCATTCTTCACTTGCACAGTAACTTCCAACACATGCCTGGTTGCCCCCTCATTCTTCACTTGCACAGTACTTCCAGCCTCACAGTGCATCACCTTCAGATAACATTCTGTAACTTCCAACACATGCCTGGTTGCCCCCTCATTCTTCACTTGCACAGTACTCCCAGCCTCACTGTGCATCACCTCCAGATAACGTTCTGTAACTTCCAACACATGCCTGGTTGCCCCCTCATTCTTCACTTGCACAGTACTTCCAGCCTCACTGTGCATCACCTCCAGATAACGTTCTGTAACTTCCAACACATGCCTGGTTACCCCCTCATTCTTCACTTGCACAGTACTTCCAGCCTCACTGTGCATCACCTCCAGATAACGTTCTGTAACTTCCAACACATGCCTGGTTGCCCCCTCATTCTTCACTTGCACAGTACTTCCAGCCACACTGTGCATCACCTCCAGATAGCGTTCTGTAACTTCCAACACATGCCTGGTTGCCCCCTCATTCTTGACTTGCACAGTACTTCCAGCTACACTGTGCATCACCTCCAGATAACATTCTGTAACTTCCAACACATGCCTGGTTACCCCCTCATTCTTCACTTGCACAGAACTTCCAGCCTCACTCTGTCCAGATAACATTCTGTAACTTCCAACACATGCCTGGTTGCCCCCTCATTTTTCACTTGCACAGTAACTTCCAACACATGCCTGGTTACCCCCGCATTCTTCACTTGCACAGTACTTCCAGCCTCACGGTGCATCACCCCCAGATAACATTCTGTAACTTCCAACTCATGCCTGGTTGCCCCCTCATTCTTCACTTGCACAGTAACTTCCAACACATGCCTGGTTACCCCCTCATTCTTCACTTTCACAGTACTTCCAGCCTCACTGTGCATCACCTCCAGATAGCGTTCTGTAACTTCCAACACATGCATGGACGCCCCCTCATTCTTCACTTGCACAGTACTTCCAGCCTCACTGTGCATCACCTCCAGATAACATTCTGTAACTTCCAACACATGCCTGGTTGCCCCCTCATTTTTCACTTGCACAGTACTTCCAGCCTCACTGTGCATCACCTCCAGATAACATTCTGTAACTTCCAAAACATGCCTGGACGCCCCCTCATTCTTCACTTGCACAGTACTTCCAGCCTCACGGTGCATCACCCCCAGATAACATTCTGTAACTTCCAACACATGCCTGGTTGCCCCCTCATTCTTCACTTTCACAGTACTTCCAGCCTCACTGTGCATCACCTCCAGATAACATTCTGTAACTTCCAACACATGCCTGGTTGCCCCCTCATTCTTCACTTGCACAGTAACTTCCAACACCTGCCTGGTTACCCCCTCATTCTTCACTTGCACAGTATTTCCAGCCTCACGGTGCATCACCTCCAGATAACATTCTGTAACTTCCAACACATGCCTGGACGCCCCCTCATTCTTCACTTGCACAGTACTTCCAGCTACACTGTGCATCACCTCCAGATAACATTCTGTAACTTCCAACACATGCCTGGTTACCCCCTCATTCTTCACTTGCACAGAACTTCCAGCCTCACTGTGCATCACCTCCAGATAACATTCTGTAACTTCCAACACATACCTGGTTGCCCCCTCATTTTTCACTTGCACAGTACTTCCAGCCTCACTGTGCATCACCTCCAGATAACATTCTGTAACTTCCAACACATGCCTGGTTGCCCCCTCATTCTTCACTTGCACAGTAACTTCCAACACATACCTGGTTGCCCCCTCATTCTTCACTTGCACAGTACTTCCAGCCTCACGGTGCATCACCTGAAGATAACATTCTGTAACTTCCAACACATGCCTGGTTGCCCCCTCATTCTTCACTTGCACAGTACTCCCAGCCTCACTGTGCATCACCTCCAGATAACGTTCTGTAACTTCCAACAAATGCCTGGTTGCCCCCTCATTCTTCACTTGCACAGTACTTCCAACCTCACGGTGCATCACCTGAAGATAACATTCTGTAACTTCCAACACATGCCTGGTTGCCCCCTCATTCTTCACTTGCACAGTACTCCCAGCCTCACTGTGCATCACCTCCAGATAACGTTCTGTAACTTCCAACACATGCCTGGTTGCCCCCTCATTCTTCACTTGCACAGTACTTCCAGCCACACTGTGCATCACCTCCAGATAGCGTTCTGTAACTTCCAACACATGCCTGGTTGCCCCCTCATTCTTCACTTGCACAGTACTTCCAGCTACACTGTGCATCACCTCCAGATAACATTCTGTAACTTCCAACACATGCCTGGTTGCCCCCTCATTCTTCACTTGCACAGAACTTCCAGCCTCACTGTGCATCACCTCCAGATAACATTCTGTAACTTCCAACACATGCCTGGTTGCCCCCTCATTTTTCACTTGCACAGTAACTTCCAACACATGCCTGGTTACCCCCTCATTCTTCACTTTCACAGTACTTCCAGCCTCACGGTGCATCACCCCCAGATAACATTCTGTAACTTCCAACACATACCTGGTTGCCCCCTCATTCTTAACTTGCACAGTAACTTCCAACACATGCTTGGTTACCCCCTCATTCTTCACTTTCACAGTACTTCCAGCCTCACTGTGCATCACCTCCAGATAACATTCTGTAACTTCCAACACATGCCTGGTTGCCCCCTCGTTCTTCACTTGCACAGAACTTCCAGCCTCACTGTGCATCACCTCCAGATAACATTCTGTAACTTCCAACACATGCCTGGTTACCCCCTCATTCTTCACTTGCACAGTAACTTCCAACACATGCCTGGTTGCCCCCTCATTCTTCACTTGCACAGTACTTCCAGCTACACTGTGCATCACCTCCAGATAACATTCTGTAACTTCCAACACATGCCTGCTTACCCCCTCATTCTTCACTTGCACGGTACTTCCAGCCTCACTGTGCATCACCTCCAGATAACATTCTGTAACTTCCAACACATGCCTGGACGCCCCCTCATTTTTCACTTGCACAGTAACTTCCAACACATGCCTGGTTACCCCCTCATTCTTCACTTTCACAGTACTTCCAGCCTCACGGTGCATCACCCCCAGATAACATTCTGTAACTTCCAACACATGCCTCGTTGCCCCCTCATTTTTCACTTGCACAGTACTTCCAGCCTCACTGTGCATCACATCCAGATAACATTCTGTAACTTCCAACACATGCCTGGTTACCCCTTCATTCTTCACTTGCACAGTACTTCCAGCCTCACGGTGCATCACCCCCAGATAACATTCTGTAACTTCCAACACATGCCTGGTTGCCCCCTCATTCTTCACTTTCACAGTACTTCCAGCCTCACTGTGCATCACCTCCAGATAACATTCTGTAACTTCCAACACATGCCTGGTTGCCCTCTCATTCTTCACTTGCACAGTAACTTCCAACACATGCCTGGTTACCCCCTCATTCTTCACTTTCACAGTACTTCCAGCCTCATTGTGCATCACCTCCAGATAACATTCTGTAACTTCCAACACATGCCTGGTTGCCCCTCATTCTTCACTTGCACAGTAACTTCCAACACATGCCTGGTTACCCCCTCATTCTTCACTTTCACAGAACTTCCAGCCTCATTGTGCATCACCTCCAGATAAAATTCTGTAACTTCCAACACATGCCTGGTTACCCCCTCATTCTTCACTTGCACAGTACTTCCAGCCTCACTGTGCATCACCTCCAGATAACATTCTGTAACTTCCAACACATGCCTGGATGCCCTCTCATTCTTCACTTGCACAGTACTTCCAGCTACACTGTGCATCACCTCCAGATAACATTCTGTAACTTCCAAAACATGCCTGGTTACCCCCTCATTCTGCACTTGCACAGAACTTCCAGCCTCACTGTGCATCACCTCCAGATAACATTCTGTAACTTCCAACACATGCCTCGTTGCCCCCTCATTTTTCACTTGCACAGTACTTCCAGCCTCACTGTGCATCACATCCAGATAACATTCTGTAACTTCCAACACATGCCTGGTTACCCCCTCATTCTTCACTTGCACAGTACTTACAGCCTCACGGTGCATCACCCCCAGATAACATTCTGTAACTTCCAACACATGCCTGGTTGCCCCCTCATTCTTCACTTTCACAGTACTTCCAGCCTCACTGTGCATCACCTCCAGATAACATTCTGTAACTTCCAACACATGCCTGGTTGCCCTCTCATTCTTCACTTGCACAGTAACTTCCAACACATGCCTGGTTACCCCCTCATTCTTCACTTTCACAGTACTTACAGCCTCATTGTGCATCACCTCCAGATAACATTCTGTAACTTCCAACACATGCCTGGTTGCCCCCTCATTTTTCACTTACACAGTACTTCCAGCCTCACTGTGCATCACCTCCAGATAACATTCTGTAACTTCCGACACATGCCTGGACGCCCCCTCATTCTTCACTTGCACAGTACTTCCAGCCTCACGGTGCATCACCCCCAGATAACATTCTGTAACTTCCGACACATGCCTGGTTGCCCCCTCATTCTTCACTTTCACAGTACTTCCAGCCTCACTGTGCATCACCTCCAGATAACATTCTGTAACTTCCAACACATGCCTGGTTGCCCTCTCATTCTTCACTTGCACAGTAACTTCCAACACATGCCTGGTTACCCCCTCATTCTTCACTTTCACAGTACTTCCAGCCTCATTGTGCATCACCTCCAGATAACATTCTGTAACTTCCAACACATGCCTGGTTGCCCCCTCATTCTTCACTTGCACAGTAACTTCCAACACATGCCTGGTTACCCCCTCATTCTTCACTTTCACAGTACTTCCAGCCTCATTGTGCATCACCTCCAGATAACATTCTGTAACTTCCAACACATGCCTGGTTACCCCCTCATTCTTCACTTGCACAGTACTTCCAGCCTCACTGTGCATCACCTCCAGATAACATTCTGTAACTTCCAACACATGCCTGGATGCCCCCTCATTCTTCACTTGCACAGTACTTCCAGCTACACTGTGCATCACCTCCAGATAACATTCTGTAACTTCCAACACATGCCTGGTTGCCCTCTCATTCTTCACTTGCACAGTAACTTCCAACACATGCCTGGTTACCCCCTCATTCTTCACTTTCACAGTACTTCCAGCCTCATTGTGCATCACCTCCAGATAACATTCTGTAACTTCCAACACATGCCTGGTTACCCCCTCATTCTTCACTTGCACAGTACTTCCAGCCTCACTGTGCATCACCTCCAGATAACATTCTGTAACTTCCAACACATGCCTGGATGCCCCCTCATTCTTCACTTGCACAGTACTTCCAGCTACACTGTGCATCACCTCCAGATAACATTCTGTAACTTCCAAAACATGCCTGGTTACCCCCTCATTCTGCACTTGCACAGAACTTCCAGCCTCACTGTGCATCACCTCCAGATAACATTCTGTAACTTCCAACACATGCCTCGTTGCCCCCTCATTTTTCACTTGCACAGTACTTCCAGCCTCACTGTGCATCACATCCAGATAACATTCTGTAACTTCCAACACATGCCTAGTTACCCCCTCATTCTTCACTTGCACAGTACTTCCAGCCTCACGGTGCATCACCCCCAGATAACATTCTGTAACTTCCAACACATGCCTGGTTGCCCCCTCATTCTTCACTTTCACAGTACTTCCAGCCTCACTGTGCATCACCTCCAGATAACATTCTGTAACTTCCAACACATGCCTGGTTGCCCTCTCATTCTTCACTTGCACAGTAACTTCCAACACATGCCTGGTTACCCCCTCATTCTTCACTTTCACAGTACTTACAGCCTCATTGTGCATCACCTCCAGATAACATTCTGTAACTTCCAACACATGCCTGGTTGCCCCCTCATTTTTCACTTACACAGTACTTCCAGCCTCACTGTGCATCACCTCCAGATAACATTCTGTAACTTCCAACACATGCCTGGACGCCCCCTCATTCTTCACTTGCACAGTACTTCCAGCTACACTGTGCATCACCTCCAGATAACATTCTGTAACTTCCAACACATGCCTGGTTGCCCCCTCATTCTTCACTTGCACAGAACTTCCAGCCTCACTGTGCATCACCTCCAGATAACATTCTGTAACTTCCAACACATGCCTGGTTGCCCCCTCATTTTTCACTTGCACAGTACTTCCAGCCTCACTGTGCATCACCTCCAGATAACATTCTGTAATTTCCAACACATGCCTGGTTGACCCCTCATTCTTCACTTGCACAGTAACTTCCAACACATGCCTGGTTGCCCCCTCATTCTTCACTTGCACAGTACTTCCTTCCTCACAGTGCATCACCTCCAGATAACATTCTGTAACTTCCAACACATGCCTGGTTGCCCCCTCATTCTTCACTTGCACAGTACTCCCAGCCTCACTGTGCATCACCTCCAGATAACGTTCTGTAACTTCCAACACATGCCTGGTTGCCCCCTCATTCTTCACTTGCACAGTACTTCCAGCCTCACTGTGCATCACCTCCAGATAACGTTCTGTAACTTCCAACACATGCCTGGTTACCCCCTCATTCTTCACTTGCACAGTACTTCCAGCCTCACTGTGCATCACCTCCAGATAACGTTCTGTAACTTCCAACACATGCCTGGTTGCCCCCTCATTCTTCACTTGCACCGTACTTCCAGCCACACTGTGCATCACCTCCAGATAGCGTTCTGTAACTTCCAACACATGCCTGGTTGCCCCCTCATTCTTGACTTGCACAGTACTTCCAGCTACACTGTGCATCACCTCCAGATAACATTCTGTAACTTCCAACACATGCCTGGTTACCCCCTCATTCTTCACTTGCACAGAACTTCCAGCCTCACTCTGTCCAGATAACATTCTGTAACTTCCAACACATGCCTGGTTGCCCCCTCATTTTTCACTTGCACAGTAACTTCCAACACATGCCTGGTTACCCCCGCATTCTTCACTTTCACAGTACTTCCAGCCTCACGGTGCATCACCCCCAGATAACATTCTGTAACTTCCAACACATGCCTGGTTGCCCCCTCATTCTTAACTTGCACAGTAACTTCCAACACATGCCTGGTTACCCCCTCATTTTTCACTTTCACAGTACTTCCAGCCTCACTGTGCATCACCTCCAGATAACATTCTGTAACTTCCAACACATGCCTGGTTGCCCCCTCATTCTTCACTTGCACAGTAACTTCCAACACATGCCTGGTTACCCCCTCATTCTTCACTTTCACAGTACTTCCAGCCTCACTGTGCATCACCTCCAGATAGCGTTCTGTAACTTCCAACACATGCATGGACGCCCCCTCATTCTTCACTTGCACAGTACTTCCAGCCTCACTGTGCATCACCTCCAGATAACATTCTGTAACTTCCAACACATGCCTGGTTGCCCCCTCATTTTTCACTTGCACAGTACTTCCAGCCTCACTGTGCATCACCTCCAGATAACATTCTGTAACTTCCAAAACATGCCTGGACGCCCCCTCATTCTTCACTTGCACAGTACTTCCAGCCTCACGGTGCATCACCCCCAGATAACATTCTGTAACTTCCAACACATGCCTGGTTGCCCCCTCATTCTTCACTTTCACAGTACTTCCAGCCTCACTGTGCATCACCTCCAGATAACATTCTGTAACTTCCAACACATGCCTGTTTGCCCTCTCATTCTTCACTTGCAGAGTAACTTCCAACACATGCCTGGTACCCCCTCATTCTTCACTTTCGCAGTAACTTCCAACACCTGCCTGGTTACCCCCTCATTCTTCACTTGCACAGTACTTCCAGCCTCATTGTGCATCACCTCCAGATAACATTCTGTAACTTCCAACACATGCCTGGTTGCCCCCTCATTCTTCACTTGCACAGTAACTTCCAACACCTGCCTGGTTACCCCCTCATTCTTCACTTGCACAGTATTTCCAGCCTCACGGTGCATCACCCCCAGATAACATTCTGTAACTTCCAACACATGCCTGGTTGCCCCCTCATTCTTCACTTGCACAGTACTTCCAGCTACACTGTGCATCACCTCCAGATATCGTTCTGTAACTTCCAACACATGCCTGGTTGCCCCCTCATTCTTCACTTGCACAGTACTTCCTGCCTCACTGTGCATCACCTCCAGATAACATTCTGTAACTTCCAACACATGCCTGGTTGCCCCCTCATTCTTCACTTGCACAGTACTTCCAGCCTTACTGTGCATCACCTCCAGATAGTGTTCTGTAACTTCCAACACATGTCTGGTTGCCCCCTCATTCTTCACTTGCACAGTACTTCCAGCTACACTGTGCATCACCTCCAGATAACATTCTGTAACTTCCAACACATGCCTGGTTACGCCCTCATTCTTCACTTGCACAGTACTTCCAGCCTCACTGTGCATCCCCTCCAGATAACATTCTGTAACTTCCAAAACATGCCTGGTTGCCCCCTCATTCTTCACTTGCACAGTAACTTCCAATAAATGCCTGGTTGCCCCCTCATTCTTCACTTGCACAGAACTTCCATCCTCACTGTGCATCACCTCCAGATAGCGTTCTGTAACTTCCAACACATGCCTGGTTGCCCCCTCATTCTTCACTTGCACGGTACTTCCAGCTACACTGTGCATCACCTCCAGATAACATTCTGTAACTTCCAACACATGCCTGGTTGCCCCCTCATTCTTCGCTTGCACGTTACTTCCAGCCTCACTGTGCATCACCTCCAGATAACATTCTGTAACTTCCAACATATGCCTGGTTGCCCCCTCATTCTTCACTTGCACAGTACCTCCAGCTACACTGTGCATCACCTCCAGATAATATTCTGTAACTTCCAACACATGCCTGGTTACCCCATCATTCTTCACTTGCACAGTACTTCCAGCCTCACTGTGCATCACCTCCAGATAACATTCTGAAACTTCCAACACATGCCTGGTTGCCCCCTCATTCTTCACTTGCACAGAACTTCCAGCCTCACTGTGCATCACCTCCAGATAACATTCTGTAACTTCCAACACATGCCTGGTTGCCCCCTCATTTTTCACTTGCACAGTAACTTCCAACACATGCCTGGTTACCCCCTCATTCTTCACTTTCACAGTACTTCCAGCCTCACGGTGCATCACCCCCAGATAACATTCTGTAACTTCCAACACATACCTGGTTGCCCCCTCATTCTTAACTTGCACAGTAACTTCCAACACATGCCTGGTTACCCCCTCATTCTTCACTTTCACAGTACTTCCAGCCTCACTGTGCATCACCTCCAGATAACATTCTGTAACTTCCAACACATGCCTGGTTGCCCCCTCGTTCTTCACTTGCACAGAACTTCCAGCCTCACTGTGCATCACCTCCAGATAACATTCTGTAACTTCCAACACATGCCTGGTTACCCCCTCATTCTTCACTTGCACAGTAACTTCCAACACATGCCTGGTTGCCCCCTCATTCTTCACTTGCACAGTACTTCCAGCTACACTGTGCATCACCTCCAGATAACATTCTCTAACTTCCAACACATGCCTGGTTACCCCCTCATTCTTCACTTGCACGGTACTTCCAGCCTCACTGTGCATCACCTCCAGATAACATTCTGTAACTTCCAACACATGCCTGGACGCCCCCTCATTTTTCACTTGCACAGTAACTTCCAACACATGCCTGGTTACCCCCTCATTCTTCACTTTCACAGTACTTCCAGCCTCACGGTGCATCACCCCCAGATAACATTCTGTAAATTCCAACACATGCCTCGTTGCCCCCTCATTTTTCACTTGCACAGTACTTCCAGCCTCACTGTGCATCACATCCAGATAACATTCTGTAACTTCCAACACATGCCTGGTTACCCCTTCATTCTTCACTTGCACAGTACTTCCAGCCTCACGGTGCATCACCCCCAGATAACATTCTGTAACTTCCAACACATACCTGGTTGCCCCCTCATTCTTCACTTTCACAGTACTTCCAGCCTCACTGTGCATCACCTCCAGATAACATTCTGTAACTTCCAACACATGCCTGGTTGCCCTCTCATTCTTCACTTGCACAGTAACTTCCAACACATGCCTGGTTACCCCCTCATTCTTCACTTTCACAGTACTTCCAGCCTCATTGTGCATCACCTCCAGATAACATTCTGTAACTTCCAACACATGCCTGGTTGCCCCCTCATTCTTCACTTGCACAGTAACTTCCAACACATGCCTGGTTACCCCCTCATTCTTCACTTTCACAGTACTTCCAGCCTCATTGTGCATCACCTCCAGATAACATTCTGTAACTTCCAACACATGCCTGGTTACCCCCTCATTCTTCACTTGCACAGTACTTCCAGCCTCACTGTGCATCACCTCCAGATAACATTCTGTAACTTCCAACACATGCCTGGATACCCCCTCATTCTTCACTTGCACAGTACTTCCAGCTACACTGTGCATCACCTCCAGATAACATTCTGTAACTTCCAAAACATGCCTGGTTACCCCCTCATTCTGCAGTTGCACAGAACTTCCAGCCTCACTGTGCATCACCTCCAGATAACATTCTGTAACTTCCAACACATGCCTCGTTGCCCCCTCATTTTTCACTTGCACAGTACTTCCAGCCTCACTGTGCATCACATCCAGATAACATTCTGTAACTTCCAACACATGCCTGGTTACCCCCTCATTCTTCACTTGCACAGTACTTCCAGCCTCACGGTGCATCACCCCCAGATAACATTCTGTAACTTCCAACACATGCCTGGTTGCCCCCTCATTCTTCACTTTCACAGTACTTCCAGCCTCACTGTGCATCACCTCCAGATAACATTCTGTAACTTCCAACACATGCCTGGTTGCCCTCTCATTCTTCACTTGCACAGTAACTTCCAACACATGCCTGGTTACCCCCTCATTCTTCACTTTCACAGTACTTACAGCCTCATTGTGCATCACCTCCAGATAACATTCTGTAACTTCCAACACATGCCTGGTTGCCCCCTCATTTTTCACTTACACAGTACTTCCAGCCTCACTGTGCATCACCTCCAGATAACATTCTCTAACTTCCAACACATGCCTGGACGCCCCCTCATTCTTCACTTGCACAGTACTTCCAGCTACACTGTGCATCACCTCCAGATAACATTCTGTAACTTCCAACACATGCCTGGTTACCCCCTCATCCTTCACTTGCACAGAACTTCCAGCCTCACTGTGCATCACCTCCAGATAACATTCTGTAACTTGCAACACATGCCTGGTTGCCCCCTCATTTTTCACTTGCACAGTACTTCCAGCCTCACTGTGCATCACCTCCAGATAACATTCTGTAATTTCCAACACATGCCTGGTTGACCCCTCATTCTTCACTTGCACAGTAACTTCCAACACATGCCTGGTTGCCCCCTCATTCTTCACTTGCACAGTACTTCCAGCCTCACAGTGCATCACCTCCAGATAACATTCTGTAACTTCCAACACATGCCTGGTTGCCCCCTCATTCTTCACTTGCACAGTACTCCCAGCCTCACTGTGCATCACCTCCAGATAACGTTCTGTAACTTCCAACACATGCCTGGTTGCCCCCTCATTCTTCACTTGCACAGTACTTCCAGCCTCACTGTGCATCACCTCCAGATAACGTTCTGTAACTTCCAACACATGCCTGGTTACCCCCTCATTCTTCACTTGCACAGTACTTCCAGCCACACTGTGCATCACCTCCAGATAGCGTTCTGTAACTTCCAACACATGCCTGGTTGCCCCCTCATTCTTGACTTGCACAGTACTTCCAGCTACACTGTGCATCACCTCCAGATAACATTCTGTAACTTCCAACACATGCCTGGTTACCCCCTCATTCTTCACTTGCACAGAACTTCCAGCCTCACTCTGTCCAGATAACATTCTGTAACTTCCAACACATGCCTGGTTGCCCCCTCATTTTTCACTTGCACAGTACTTCCAGCCTCACGGTGCATCACCCCCAGATAACATTCTGTAACTTCCAACACATGCCTGGTTGCCCCCTCATTCTTAACTTGCACAGTAACTTCCAACACATGGCTGGTTACCCCCTCATTTTTCACTTTCACAGTACTTCCAGCCTCACTGTGCATCACCCCCAGATAACATTCTGTAACTTCCAACACATGCCTGGTTGCCCCCTCATTCTTAACTTGCACAGTAACTTCCAACACATGGCTGGTTACCCCCTCATTTTTCACTTTCACAGTACTTCCAGCCTCACTGTGCATCACCTCCAGATAACATTCTGTAACTTCCAACACATGCCTGGTTGCCCCCTCATTCTTCACTTGCACAGTAACTTCCAACACATGCCTGGTTACCCCCTCATTCTTCACTTTCACAGTACTTCCAGCCTCACTGTGCATCACCTCCAGATAGCGTTCTGTAACTTCCAACACATGCATGGACGCCCCCTCATTCTTCACTTGCACAGTACTTCCAGCCTCACTGTGCATCACCTCCAGATAACATTCTGTAACTTCCAACACATGCCTGGTTGCCCCCTCATTTTTCACTTGCACAGTACTTCCAGCCTCACTGTGCATCACCTCCAGATAACATTCTGTAACTTCCAAAACATGCCTGGACGCCCCCTCATTCTTCACTTGCACAGTACTTCCAGCCTCACGGTGCATCACCCCCAGATAACATTCTGTAACTTCCAACACATGCCTGGTTGCCCCCTCATTCTTCACTTGCACAGTAACTTCCAACACATGCCTGGTTACCCCCCCATTCTTCACTTGCACAGTACCTCCAGCCTCACGGTGCATCACCCCCAGATAACATTCTGTAACTTCCAACACATACCTGGTTGCCCCCTCATTATTAACTTGCACAGTAACTTCCAACACATGCCTGGTTACCCCCTCATTCTTCACTTTCACAGTACTTCCAGCCTCACTGTGCATCACCTCCAGATAACATTCTGTAACTTCCAACACATGCCTGGTTGCCCCCTCGTTCTTCACTTGCACAGAACTTCCAGCCTCACTGTGCATCACCTCCAGATAACATTCTGTAACTTCCAACACATGCCTGGTTACCCCCTCATTCTTCACTTGCACAGTAACTTCCAACACATGCCTGGTTGCCCCCTCATTCTTCACTTGCACAGTACTTCCAGCTACACTGTGCATCACCTCCAGATAACATTCTGTAACTTCCAACACATGCCTGGTTACCCCCTCATTCTTCACTTGCACGGTACTTCCAGCCTCACTGTGCATCACCTCCAGATAACATTCTGTAACTTCCAACACATGCCTGGACGCCCCCTCATTTTTCTCTTGCACAGTAACTTCCAACACATGCCTGGTTACCCCCTCATTCTTCACTTTCACAGTTCTTCCAGCCTCACGGTGCATCACCCCCAGATAACATTCTGTAACTTCCAACACATGCCTCGTTGCCCCCTCATTATTCACTTGCACAGTACTTCCAGCCTCACTGTGCCTCACATCCAGATAACATTCTGTAACTTCCAACACATGCCTGGTTACCCCTTCATTCTTCACTTGCACAGTACTTCCAGCCTCACGGTGCATCACCCCCAGATAACATTCTGTAACTTCCAACACATGCCTGGTTGCCCCCTCATTCTTCACTTTCACAGTACTTCCAGCCTCACTGTGCATCACCTCCAGATAACATTCTGTAACTTCCAACACATGCCTGGTTGCCCTCTCATTCTTCACTTACACAGTAACTTCCAACACATGCCTGGTTACCCCCTCATTCTTCACTTTCACAGTACTTCCAGCCTCATTGTGCATCACCTCCAGATAACATTCTGTAACTTCCAACAAATGCCTGGTTGCCCCCTCATTCTTCACTTGCACAGTAACTTCCAACACATGCCTGGTTACCCCCTCATTCTTCACTTTCACAGTACTTCCAGCCTCACGGTGCATCACCCCCAGATAACATTCTGTAACTTCCAACACATGCCTGGTTTCCCCCTCATTCTTAACTTGCACAGTAACTTCCAACACATGCCTGGTTACCCCCTCATTTTTCACTTTCACAGTACTTCCAGCCTCACTGTGCATCACCTCCAGATAACATTCTGTAACTTCCAACACATGCCTGGTTGCCCCCTCATTCTTCACTTACACAGTAACTTCCAACACATGCCTGGTTACCCCCTCATTCTTCACTTTCACAGTACTTCCAGCCTCACTGTGCATCACCTCCAGATAACATTCTGTAACTTCCAACACATGCCTGGTTGCCCCCTCATTTTTCACTTGCACAGTACTTCCAGCCTCACTGTGCATCACCTCCAGATAACATTCTGTAACTTCCAACACATGCCTGGACGCCCCCTCATTCTTCACTTGCACAGTACTTCCAGCTACACTGTGCATCACCTCCAGATAACATTCTGTAACTTCCAACACATGCCTGGTTACCCCCTCATTCTTCACTTGCACAGAACTTCCAGCCTCACTGTGCATCACCTCCAGATAACATTCTGTAACTTCCAACACATACCTGGTTGCCCCCTCATTTTTCACTTGCACAGTACTTCCAGCCTCACAGTGCATCACCTCCAGATAACATTCTGTAACTTCCAACACATGCCTGGTTGCCCCCTCATTCTTCACTTGCACAGTAACTTCCAACACATACCTGGTTGCCCCCTCATTCTTCACTTGCACAGTACTTCCAGCCTCACGGTGCATCACTTGAAGATAACATTCTGTAACTTCCAACACATGCCTGGTTGCCCCCTCATTCTTCACTTGCACAGTACTCCCAGCCTCACTGTGCATCACCTCCAGATAACGTTCTGTAACTTCCAACACATGCCTGGTTGCCCCCTCATTCTTCACTTGCACAGTACTTCCAACCTCACGGTACATCACCTGAAGATAACATTCTGTAACTTCCAACACATGCCTGGTTGCCCCCTCATTCTTCACTTGCACAGTACTCCCAGCCTCACTGTGCATCACCTCCAGATAACGTTCTGTAACTTCCAACACATGCCTGGTTGCCCCCTCATTCTTCACTTGCACAGTACTTCCAGCCACACTGTGCATCACCTCCAGATAGCGTTCTGTAACTTCCAACACATGCCTTGTTGCCCCCTCATTCTTCACTTGCACAGTAACTTCCAACACATGCCTGGTTACCCCCTCATTCTTCACTTTCACAGTACTTCCAGCCTCACGGTGCATCACCCCCAGATAACATTCTGTAACTTCCAACACATGCCTGGTTTCCCCCTCATTCTTAACTTGCACAGTAACTTCCAACACATGCCTGGTTACCCCCTCATTTTTCACTTTCACAGTACTTCCAGCCTCACTGTGCATCACCTCCAGATAACATTCTGTAACTTCCAACACATGCCTGGTTGCCCCCTCATTCTTCACTTACACAGTAACTTCCAACACATGCCTGGTTACCCCCTCATTCTTCACTTTCACAGTACTTCCAGCCTCACTGTGCATCACCTCCAGATAACATTCTGTAACTTCCAACACATGCCTGGTTGCCCCCTCATTTTTCACTTGCACAGTACTTCCAGCCTCACTGTGCATCACCTCCAGATAACATTCTGTAACTTCCAACACATGCCTGGACGCCCCCTCATTCTTCACTTGCACAGTACTTCCAGCTACACTGTGCATCACCTCCAGATAACATTCTGTAACTTCCAACACATGCCTGGTTACCCCCTCATTCTTCACTTGCACAGAACTTCCAGCCTCACTGTGCATCACCTCCAGATAACATTCTGTAACTTCCAACACATACCTGGTTGCCCCCTCATTTTTCACTTGCACAGTACTTCCAGCCTCACTGTGCATCACCTCCAGATAACATTCTGTAACTTCCAACACATGCCTGGTTGCCCCCTCATTCTTCACTTGCACAGTAACTTCCAACACATACCTGGTTGCCCCCTCATTCTTCACTTGCACAGTACTTCCAGCCTCACGGTGCATCACCTGAAGATAACATTCTGTAACTTCCAACACATGCCTGGTTGCCCCCTCATTCTTCACTTGCACAGTACTCCCAGCCTCACTGTGCATCACCTCCAGATAACGTTCTGTAACTTCCAACACATGCCTGGTTGCCCCCTCATTCTTCACTTGCACAGTACTTCCAACCTCATGGTGCATCACCTGAAGATAACATTCTGTAACTTCCAACACATGCCTGGTTGCCCCCTCATTCTTCACTTGCACAGTACTCCCAGCCTCACTGTGCATCACCTCCAGATAACGTTCTGTAACTTCCAACACATGCCTGGTTGCCCCCTCATTCTTCACTTGCAAAGTACTTCCAGCCACACTGTGCATCACCTCCAGATAGCGTTCTGTAACTTCCAACACATGCCTGGTTGCCCCCTCATTCTTCACTTGCACAGTACTTCCAGCTACACTGTGCATCACCTCCAGATAACATTCTGTAACTTCCAACACATGCCTGGTTGCCCCCTCATTCTTCACTTGCACAGAACTTCCAGCCTCACTGTGCATCACCTCCAGATAACATTCTGTAACTTCCAACACATGCCTGGTTGCCCCCTCATTTTTCACTTGCACAGTAACTTCCAACACATGCCTGGTTACCCCCTCATTCTTCACTTTCACAGTACTTCCAGCCTCACGGTGCATCACCCCCAGATAACATTCTGTAACTTCCAACACATACCTGGTTGCCCCCTCATTCTTAACTTGCACAGTAACTTCCAACACATGCTTGGTTACCCCCTCATTCCTCACTTGCACAGTACTTCCAACCTCACGGTGCATCACCTGAAGATAACATTCTGTAACTTCCAACACATGCCTGGTTGCCCCCTCATTCTTCACTTGCACAGTACTCCCAGCCTCACTGTGCATCACCTCCAGATAACGTTCTGTAACTTCCAACACATGCCTGGTTGCCCCCTCATTCTTCACTTACACAGTACTTCCAGCCACACTGTGCATCACCTCCAGATAGCGTTCTGTAACTTCCAACGCATGCCTGGTTGCCCCCTCATTCTTCACTTGCACAGTACTTCCAGCCTCACTGTGCATCACCTCCAGATAACGTTCTGTAACTTCCAACACATTCCTGGTTACCCCCTCATTCTTCACTTGCACAGTACTTCCAGCCTCATGGTGCATCACCCCCAGATAACATTCTGTAACTTCCAACACATGCCTGGTTGCCCCCTCATTCTTCACTTTCACAGTACTTCCAGCCTCGCTGTGCATCACCTCCAGATAACATTCTGTAACTTCCAACACATGCCTGGTTGCCCTCTCATTCTTCACTTGCACAGTAACTTCCAACACATGCCTGGTTGCCCCCTCATTCTTCACTTGCACAGTACTTCCAGCTACACTGTGCATCACCTCCACATAGCGTTCTGTAACTTCCAACACATGCCTGGTTACCCCCTCATTTTTCACTTGCACAGTAAGTTCCAACACATGCCTGGTTACCCCCTCATTCTTCACTTTCACAGTACTTCCAGCCTCACGGTGCATCACCCCCAGATAACATTCTGTAACTTCCAACACATGCCTGGTTTCCCCCTCATTCTTAACTTGCACAGTAACTTCCAACACATGCCTGGTTACCCCCTCATTTTTCACTTTCACAGTACTTCCAGCCTCACTGTGCATCACCTCCAGATAACATTCTGTAACTTCCAACACATGCCTGGTTGCCCCCTCATTCTTCACTTACACAGTAACTTCCAACACATGCCTGGTTACCCCCTCATTCTTCACTTTCACAGTACTTCCAGCCTCACTGTGCATCACCTCCAGATAACATTCTGTAACTTCCAACACATGCCTGGTTGCCCCCTCATTTTTCACTTGCACAGTACTTCCAGCCTCACTGTGCATCACCTCCAGATAACATTCTGTAACTTCCAACACATGCCTGGACGCCCCCTCATTCTTCACTTGCACAGTACTTCCAGCTACACTGTGCATCACCTCCAGATAACATTCTGTAACTTCCAACACATGCCTGGTTACCCCCTCATTCTTCACTTGCACAGAACTTCCAGCCTCACTGTGCATCACCTCCAGATAACATTCTGTAACTTCCAACACATACCTGGTTGCCCCCTCATTTTTCACTTGCACAGTACTTCCAGCCTCACTGTGTATCACCTCCAGATAACATTCTGTAACTTCCAACACATGCCTGGTTGCCCCCTCATTCTTCACTTGCACAGTAACTTCCAACACATACCTGGTTGCCCCCTCATTCTTCACTTGCACAGTACTTCCAGCCTCACGGTGCATCACCTGAAGATAACATTCTGTAACTTCCAACGCATGCCTGGTTGCCCCCTCATTCTTCACTTGCACAGTACTCCCAGCCTCACTGTGCATCACCTCCAGATAACGTTCTGTAACTTCCAACACATGCCTGGTTGCCCCCTCATTCTTCACTTGCACAGTACTTCCAACCTCACGGTGCATCACCTGAAGATAACATTCTGTAACTTCCAACACATGCCTGGTTGCCCCCTCATTCTTCACTTGCACAGTACTCCCAGCCTCACTGTGCATCACCTCCAGATAACGTTCTGTAACTTCCAACACATGCCTGGTTGCCCCCTCATTCTTCACTTGCACAGTACTTCCAGCCACACTGTGCATCACCTCCAGATAGCGTTCTGTAACTTCCAACACATGCCTGGTTGCCCCCTCATTCTTCACTTGCACAGTAACTTCCAACACATGCCTGGTTACCCCCTCATTCTTCACTTTCACAGTACTTCCAGCCTCACGGTGCATCACCCCCAGATAACATTCTGTAACTTCCAACACATGCCTGGTTTCCCCCTCATTCTTAACTTGCACAGTAACTTCCAACACATGCCTGGTTACCCCCTCATTTTTCACTTTCACAGTACTTCCAGCCTCACTGTGCATCACCTCCAGATAACATTCTGTAACTTCCAACACATGCCTGGTTGCCCCCTCATTCTTCACTTACACTGTAACTTCCAACACATGCCTGGTTACCCCCTCATTCTTCACTTTCACATACTTCCAGCCTCACTGTGCATCACCTCCAGATAACATTCTGTAACTTCCAACACATGCCTGGTTGCCCCCTCATTTTTCACTTGCACAGTACTTCCAGCCTCACTGTGCATCACCTCCAGATAACATTCTGTAACTTCCAACACATGCCTGGACGCCCCCTCATTCTTCACTTGCACAGTACTTCCAGCTACACTGTGCATCACCTCCAGATAACATTCTGTAACTTCCAACACATGCCTGGTTACCCCCTCATTCTTCACTTGCACAGAACTTCCAGCCTCACTGTGCATCACCTCCAGATAACATTCTGTAACTTCCAACACATACCTGGTTGCCCCCTCATTTTTCACTTGCACAGTACTTCCAGCCTCACTGTGCATCACCTCCAGATAACATTCTGTAACTTCCAACACATGCCTGGTTTCCCCCTCATTCTTCACTTGCACAGTAACTTCCAACACATACCTGGTTGCCCCCTCATTCTTCACTTGCACAGTACTTCCAGCCTCACGGTGCATCACCTGAAGATAACATTCTGTAACTTCCAACACATGCCTGGTTGCCCCCTCATTCTTCACTTGCACAGTACTCCCAGCCTCACTGTGCATCACCTCCAGATAACGTTCTGTAACTTCCAACACATGCCTGGTTGCCCCCTCATTCTTCACTTGCACAGTACTTCCAACCTCACGGTGCATCACCTGAAGATAACATTCTGTAACTTCCAACACATGCCTGGTTGCCCCCTCATTCTTCACTTGCACAGTACTCCCAGCCTCACTGTGCATCACCTCCAGATAACGTTCTGTAACTTCCAACACATGCCTGGTTGCCCCCTCATTCTTCACTTGCACAGTACTTCCAGCCACACTGTGCATCACCTCCAGATAGCGTTCTGTAACTTCCAACACATGCCTGGTTGCCCCCTCATTCTTCACTTGCACAGTACTTCCAGCTACACTGTGCATCACCTCCAGATAACATTCTGTAACTTCCAACACATGCCTGGTTGCCCCCTCATTCTTCACTTGCACAGAACTTCCAGCCTCACTGTGCATCACCTCCAGATAACATTCTGTAACTTCCAACACATGCCTGGTTGCCCCCTCATTTTTCACTTGCACAGTAACTTCCAACACATGCCTGGTTACCCCCTCATTCTTCACTTTCACAGTACTTCCAGCCTCACGGTGCATCACCCCCAGATAACATTCTGTAACTTCCAACACATACCTGGTTGCCCCCTCATTCTTAACTTGCACAGTAACTTCCAACACATGCTTGGTTACCCCCTCATTCTTCACTTTCACAGTACTTCCAGCCTCACTGTGCATCACCTCCAGATAACATTCTGTAACTTCCAACACATGCCTGGTTGCCCCCTCGTTCTTCACTTGTACAGAACTTCCAGCCTCACTGTGCATCACCTCCAGATAACATTCTGTAACTTCCAACACATGCCTGGTTACCCCCTCATTCTTCACTTGCACAGTAACTTCCAACACATGCCTGGTTGCCCCCTCATTCTTCACTTGCACAGTACTTCCAGCTACACTGTGCATCACCTCCAGATAACATTCTGTAACTTCCAACACATGCCTGCTTACCCCCTCATTCTTCACTTGCACGGTACTTCCAGCCTCACTGTGCATCACCTCCAGATAACATTCTGTAACTTCCAACACATGCCTGGACGCCCCCTCATTTTTCACTTGCACAGTAACTTCCAACACATGCCTGGTTACCCACTCATTCTTCACTTTCACAGTACTTCCAGCCTCACGGTGCATCACCCCCAGATAACATTCTGTAACTTCCAACACATGCCTCGTTGCCCCCTCATTTTTCACTTGCACAGTACTTCCAGCCTCACTGTGCATCACATCCAGATAACATTCTGTAACTTCCAACACATGCCTGGTTACCCCTTCATTCTTCACTTGCACAGTACTTCCAGCCTCACGGTGCATCACCCCCAGATAACATTCTGTAACTTCCAACACATGCCTGGTTGCCCCCTCATTCTTCACTTTCACAGTACTTCCAGCCTCACTGTGCATCACCTCCAGATAACATTCTGTAACTTCCAACACATGCCTGGTTGCCCTCTCATTCTTCACTTGCACAGTAACTTCCAACACATGCCTGGTTACCCCCTCATTCTTCACTTTCACAGTACTTCCAGCCTCATTGTGCATCACCTCCAGATAACATTCTGTAACTTCCAACACATGCCTGGTTGCCCCCTCATTCTTCACTTGCACAGTAACTTCCAACACATGCCTGGTTACCCCCTCATTCTTCACTTTCACAGAACTTCCAGCCTCATTGTGCATCACCTCCAGATAAAATTCTGTAACTTCCAACACATGCCTGGTTACCCCCTCATTCTTCACTTGCACAGTACTTCCAGCCTCACTGTGCATCACCTCCAGATAACATTCTGTAACTTCCAACACATGCCTGGATGCCCTCTCATTCTTCACTTGCACAGTACTTCCAGCTACACTGTGCATCACCTCCAGATAACATTCTGTAACTTCCAAAACATGCCTGGTTACCCCCTCATTCTGCACTTGCACAGAACTTCCAGCCTCACTGTGCATCACCTCCAGATAACATTCTGTAACTTCCAACACATGCCTGGTTGCCCCCTCATTTTTCACTTGCACAGTACTTCCAGCCTCACTGTGCATCACATCCAGATAACATTCTGTAACTTCCAACACATGCCTGGTTACCCCCTCATTCTTCACTTGCACAGTACTTACAGCCTCACGGTGCATCACCCCCAGATAACATTCTGTAACTTCCAACACATGCCTGGTTGCCCCCTCATTCTTCACTTTCACAGTACTTCCAGCCTCACTGTGCATCACCTCCAGATAACATTCTGTAACTTCCAACACATGCCTGGTTGCCCTCTCATTCTTCACTTGCACAGTAACTTCCAACACATGCCTGGTTGCCCCCTCATTCTTCACTTTCACAGTACTTCCAGCCTCACTGTGCATCACCTCCAGATAACATTCTGTAACTTCCAACACATGCCTGGTTGCCCTCTCATTCTTCACTTGCACAGTAACTTCCAACACATGCCTGGTTACCCCCTCATTCTTCACTTTCACAGTACTTCCAGCCTCATTGTGCATCACCTCCAGATAACATTCTGTAACTTCCAACACATGCCTGGTTGCCCCCTCATTCTTCACTTGCACAGTAACTTCCAACACATGCCTGGTTACCCCCTCATTCTTCACTTTCACAGAACTTCCAGCCTCATTGTGCATCACCTCCAGATAAAATTCTGTAACTTCCAACACATGCCTGGTTACCCCCTCATTCTTCACTTGCACAGTACTTCCAGCCTCACTGTGCATCACCTCCAGATAACATTCTGTAACTTCCAACACATGCCTGGATGCCCTCTCATTCTTCACTTGCACAGTACTTCCAGCTACACTGTGCATCACCTCCAGATAACATTCTGTAACTTCCAAAACATGCCTGGTTACCCCCTCATTCTGCACTTGCACAGAACTTCCAGCCTCACTGTGCATCACCTCCAGATAACATTCTGTAACTTCCAACACATGCCTCGTTGCCCCCTCATTTTTCACTTGCACAGTACTTCCAGCCTCACTGTGCATCACATCCAGATAACATTCTGTAACTTCCAACACATGCCTGGTTACCCCCTCATTCTTCACTTGCACAGTACTTACAGCCTCACGGTGCATCACCCCCAGATAACATTCTGTAACTTCCAACACATGCCTGGTTGCCCCCTCATTCTTCACTTTCACAGTACTTCCAGCCTCACTGTGCATCACCTCCAGATAACATTCTGTAACTTCCAACACATGCCTGGTTGCCCTCTCATTCTTCACTTGCACAGTAACTTCCAACACATGCCTGGTTACCCCCTCATTCTTCACTTTCACAGTACTTACAGCCTCATTGTGCATCACCTCCAGATAACATTCTGTAACTTCCAACACATGCCTGGTTGCCCCCTCATTTTTCACTTACACAGTACTTCCAGCCTCACTGTGCATCACCTCCAGATAACATTCTGTAACTTCCAACACATGCCTGGACGCCCCCTCATTCTTCACTTGCACAGTACTTCCAGCCTCACGGTGCATCACCCCCAGATAACATTCTGTAACTTCCAACACATGCCTGGTTGCCCCCTCATTCTTCACTTTCACAGTACTTCCAGCCTCACTGTGCATCACCTCCAGATAACATTCTGTAACTTCCAACACATGCCTGGTTGCCCTCTCATTCTTCACTTGCACAGTAACTTCCAACACATGCCTGGTTACCCCCTCATTCTTCACTTTCACAGTACTTCCAGCCTCATTGTGCATCACCTCCAGATAACATTCTGTAACTTCCAACACATGCCTGGTTGCCCCCTCATTCTTCACTTGCACAGTAACTTCCAACACATGCCTGGTTACCCCCTCATTCTTCACTTTCACAGTACTTCCAGCCTCATTGTGCATCACCTCCAGATAACATTCTGTAACTTCCAACACATGCCTGGTTACCCCCTCATTCTTCACTTGCACAGTACTTCCAGCCTCACTGTGCATCACCTCCAGATAACATTCTGTAACTTCCAACACATGCCTGGATGCCCCCTCATTCTTCACTTGCACAGTACTTCCAGCTACACTGTGCATCACCTCCAGATAACATTCTGTAACTTCCAACACATGCCTGGTTGCCCTCTCATTCTTCACTTGCACAGTAACTTCCAACACATGCCTGGTTACCCCCTCATTCTTCACTTTCACAGTACTTCCAGCCTCATTGTGCATCACCTCCAGATAACATTCTGTAACTTCCAACACATGCCTGGTTACCCCCTCATTCTTCACTTGCACAGTACTTCCAGCCTCACTGTGCATCACCTCCAGATAACATTCTGTAACTTCCAACACATGCCTGGATGCCCCCTCATTCTTCACTTGCACAGTACTTCCAGCTACACTGTGCATCACCTCCAGATAACATTCTGTAACTTCCAAAACATGCCTGGTTACCCCCTCATTCTGCACTTGCACAGAACTTCCAGCCTCACTGTGCATCACCTCCAGATAACATTCTGTAACTTCCAACACATGCCTCGTTGCCCCCTCATTTTTCACTTGCACAGTACTTCCAGCCTCACTGTGCATCACATCCAGATAACATTCTGTAACTTCCAACACATGCCTGGTTACCCCCTCATTCTTCACTTGCACAGTACTTCCAGCCTCACGGTGCATCACCCCCAGATAACATTCTGTAACTTCCAACACATGCCTGGTTGCCCCCTCATTCTTCACTTTCACAGTACTTCCAGCCTCACTGTGCATCACCTCCAGATAACATTCTGTAACTTCCAACACATGCCTGGTTGCCCTCTCATTCTTCACTTGCACAGTAACTTCCAACACATGCCTGGTTACCCCCTCATTCTTCACTTTCACAGTACTTACAGCCTCATTGTGCATCACCTCCAGATAACATTCTGTAACTTCCAACACATGCCTGGTTGCCCCCTCATTTTTCACTTACACAGTACTTCCAGCCTCACTGTGCATCACCTCCAGATAACATTCTGTAACTTCCAACACATGCCTGGACGCCCCCTCATTCTTCACTTGCACAGTACTTCCAGCTACACTGTGCATCACCTCCAGATAACATTCTGTAACTTCCAACACATGCCTGGTTGCCCCCTCATTCTTCACTTGCACAGAACTTCCAGCCTCACTGTGCATCACCTCCAGATAACATTCTGTAACTTCCAACACATGCCTGGTTGCCCCCTCATTTTTCACTTGCACAGTACTTCCAGCCTCACTGTGCATCACCTCCAGATAACATTCTGTAATTTCCAATACATGCCTGGTTGACCCCTCATTCTTCACTTGCACAGTACTTCCAGCCTCACAGTGCATCACCTTCAGATAACATTCTGTAACTTCCAACACATGCCTGGTTGCCCCCTCATTCTTCACTTGCACAGTACTCCCAGCCTCACTGTGCATCACCTCCAGATAACGTTCTGTAACTTCCAACACATGCCTGGTTGCCCCCTCATTCTTCACTTGCACAGTACTTCCAGCCTCACTGTGCATCACCTCCAGATAACGTTCTGTAACTTCCAACACATGCCTGGTTACCCCCTCATTCTTCACTTGCACAGTACTTCCAGCCTCACTGTGCATCACCTCCAGATAACGTTCTGTAACTTCCAACACATGCCTGGTTGCCCCCTCATTCTTCACTTGCACAGTACTTCCAGCCACACTGTGCATCACCTCCAGATAGCGTTCTGTAACTTCCAACACATGCCTGGTTGCCCCCTCATTCTTGACTTGCACAGTACTTCCAGCTACACTGTGCATCACCTCCAGATAACATTCTGTAACTTCCAACACATGCCTGGTTACCCCCTCATTCTTCACTTGCACAGAACTTCCAGCCTCACTCTGTCCAGATAACATTCTGTAACTTCCAACACATGCCTGGTTGCCCCCTCATTTTTCACTTGCACAGTAACTTCCAACACATGCCTGGTTACCCCCGCATTCTTCACTTTCACAGTACTTCCAGCCTCACGGTGCATCACCCCCAGATAACATTCTGTAACTTCCAACTCATGCCTGGTTGCCCCCTCATTCTTCACTTGCACAGTAACTTCCAACACATGCCTGGTTACCCCCTCATTCTTCACTTTCACAGTACTTCCAGCCTCACTGTGCATCACCTCCAGATAGCGTTCTGTAACTTCCAACACATGCATGGACGCCCCCTCATTCTTCACTTGCACAGTACTTCCAGCCTCACTGTGCATCACCTCCAGATAACATTCTGTAACTTCCAACACATGCCTGGTTGCCCCCTCATTTTTCACTTGCACAGTACTTCCAGCCTCACTGTGCATCACCTCCAGATAACATTCTGTAACTTCCAAAACATGCCTGGACGCCCCCTCATTCTTCACTTGCACAGTACTTCCAGCCTCACGGTGCATCACCCCCAGATAACATTCTGTAACTTCCAACACATGCCTGGTTGCCCCCTCATTCTTCACTTTCACAGTACTTCCAGCCTCACTGTGCATCACCTCCAGATAACATTCTGTAACTTCCAACACATGCCTGGTTGCCCCCTCATTCTTCACTTGCACAGTAACTTCCAACACCTGCCTGGTTACCCCCTCATTCTTCACTTGCACAGTATTTCCAGCCTCACGGTGCATCACCTCCAGATAACATTCTGTAACTTCCAACACATGCCTGGACGCCCCCTCATTCTTCACTTGCACAGTACTTCCAGCTACACTGTGCATCACCTCCAGATAACATTCTGTAACTTCCAACACATGCCTGGTTACCCCCTCATTCTTCACTTGCACAGAACTTCCAGCCTCACTGTGCATCACCTCCAGATAACATTCTGTAACTTCCAACACATACCTGGTTGCCCCCTCATTTTTCACTTGCACAGTACTTCCAGCCTCACTGTGCATCACCTCCAGATAACATTCTGTAACTTCCAACACATGCCTGGTTGCCCCCTCATTCTTCACTTGCACAGTAACTTCCAACACATACCTGGTTGCCCCCTCATTCTTCACTTGCACAGTACTTCCAGCCTCACGGTGCATCACCTGAAGATAACATTCTGTAACTTCCAACACATGCCTGGTTGCCCCCTCATTCTTCACTTGCACAGTACTCCCAGCCTCACTGTGCATCACCTCCAGATAACGTTCTGTAACTTCCAACAAATGCCTGGTTGCCCCCTCATTCTTCACTTGCACAGTACTTCCAACCTCACGGTGCATCACCTGAAGATAACATTCTGTAACTTCCAACACATGCCTGGTTGCCCCCTCATTCTTCACTTGCACAGTACTCCCAGCCTCACTGTGCATCACCTCCAGATAACGTTCTGTAACTTCCAACACATGCCTGGTTGCCCCCTCATTCTTCACTTGCACAGTACTTCCAGCCACACTGTGCATCACCTCCAGATAGCGTTCTGTAACTTCCAACACATGCCTGGTTGCCCCCTCATTCTTCACTTGCACAGTACTTCCAGCTACACTGTGCATCACCTCCAGATAACATTCTGTAACTTCCAACACATGCCTGGTTGCCCCCTCATTCTTCACTTGCACAGAACTTCCAGCCTCACTGTGCATCACCTCCAGATAACATTCTGTAACTTCCAACACATGCCTGGTTGCCCCCTCATTTTTCACTTGCACAGTAACTTCCAACACATGCCTGGTTACCCCCTCATTCTTCACTTTCACAGTACTTCCAGCCTCACGGTGCATCACCCCCAGATAACATTCTGTAACTTCCAACACATACCTGGTTGCCCCCTCATTCTTAACTTGCACAGTAACTTCCAACACATGCTTGGTTACCCCCTCATTCTTCACTTTCACAGTACTTCCAGCCTCACTGTGCATCACCTCCAGATAACATTCTGTAACTTCCAACACATGCCTGGTTGCCCCCTCGTTCTTCACTTGCACAGAACTTCCAGCCTCACTGTGCATCACCTCCAGATAACATTCTGTAACTTCCAACACATGCCTGGTTACCCCCTCATTCTTCACTTGCACAGTAACTTCCAACACATGCCTGGTTGCCCCCTCATTCTTCACTTGCACAGTACTTCCAGCTACACTGTGCATCACCTCCAGATAACATTCTGTAACTTCCAACACATGCCTGCTTACCCCCTCATTCTTCACTTGCACGGTACTTCCAGCCTCACTGTGCATCACCTCCAGATAACATTCTGTAACTTCCAACACATGCCTGGACGCCCCCTCATTTTTCACTTGCACAGTAACTTCCAACACATGCCTGGTTACCCCCTCATTCTTCACTTTCACAGTACTTCCAGCCTCACGGTGCATCACCCCCAGATAACATTCTGTAACTTCCAACACATGCCTCGTTGCCCCCTCATTTTTCACTTGCACAGTACTTCCAGCCTCACTGTGCATCACATCCAGATAACATTCTGTAACTTCCAACACATGCCTGGTTACCCCTTCATTCTTCACTTGCACAGTACTTCCAGCCTCACGGTGCATCACCCCCAGATAACATTCTGTAACTTCCAACACATGCCTGGTTGCCCCCTCATTCTTCACTTTCACAGTACTTCCAGCCTCACTGTGCATCACCTCCAGATAACATTCTGTAACTTCCAACACATGCCTGGTTGCCCTCTCATTCTTCACTTGCACAGTAACTTCCAACACATGCCTGGTTACCCCCTCATTCTTCACTTTCACAGTACTTCCAGCCTCATTGTGCATCACCTCCAGATAACATTCTGTAACTTCCAACACATGCCTGGTTGCCCCTCATTCTTCACTTGCACAGTAACTTCCAACACATGCCTGGTTACCCCCTCATTCTTCACTTTCACAGAACTTCCAGCCTCATTGTGCATCACCTCCAGATAAAATTCTGTAACTTCCAACACATGCCTGGTTACCCCCTCATTCTTCACTTGCACAGTACTTCCAGCCTCACTGTGCATCACCTCCAGATAACATTCTGTAACTTCCAACACATGCCTGGATGCCCTCTCATTCTTCACTTGCACAGTACTTCCAGCTACACTGTGCATCACCTCCAGATAACATTCTGTAACTTCCAAAACATGCCTGGTTACCCCCTCATTCTGCACTTGCACAGAACTTCCAGCCTCACTGTGCATCACCTCCAGATAACATTCTGTAACTTCCAACACATGCCTCGTTGCCCCCTCATTTTTCACTTGCACAGTACTTCCAGCCTCACTGTGCATCACATCCAGATAACATTCTGTAACTTCCAACACATGCCTGGTTACCCCCTCATTCTTCACTTGCACAGTACTTACAGCCTCACGGTGCATCACCCCCAGATAACATTCTGTAACTTCCAACACATGCCTGGTTGCCCCCTCATTCTTCACTTTCACAGTACTTCCAGCCTCACTGTGCATCACCTCCAGATAACATTCTGTAACTTCCAACACATGCCTGGTTGCCCTCTCATTCTTCACTTGCACAGTAACTTCCAACACATGCCTGGTTACCCCCTCATTCTTCACTTTCACAGTACTTACAGCCTCATTGTGCATCACCTCCAGATAACATTCTGTAACTTCCAACACATGCCTGGTTGCCCCCTCATTTTTCACTTACACAGTACTTCCAGCCTCACTGTGCATCACCTCCAGATAACATTCTGTAACTTCCGACACATGCCTGGACGCCCCCTCATTCTTCACTTGCACAGTACTTCCAGCCTCACGGTGCATCACCCCCAGATAACATTCTGTAACTTCCGACACATGCCTGGTTGCCCCCTCATTCTTCACTTTCACAGTACTTCCAGCCTCACTGTGCATCACCTCCAGATAACATTCTGTAACTTCCAACACATGCCTGGTTGCCCTCTCATTCTTCACTTGCACAGTAACTTCCAACACATGCCTGGTTACCCCCTCATTCTTCACTTTCACAGTACTTCCAGCCTCATTGTGCATCACCTCCAGATAACATTCTGTAACTTCCAACACATGCCTGGTTGCCCCCTCATTCTTCACTTGCACAGTAACTTCCAACACATGCCTGGTTACCCCCTCATTCTTCACTTTCACAGTACTTCCAGCCTCATTGTGCATCACCTCCAGATAACATTCTGTAACTTCCAACACATGCCTGGTTACCCCCTCATTCTTCACTTGCACAGTACTTCCAGCCTCACTGTGCATCACCTCCAGATAACATTCTGTAACTTCCAACACATGCCTGGATGCCCCCTCATTCTTCACTTGCACAGTACTTCCAGCTACACTGTGCATCACCTCCAGATAACATTCTGTAACTTCCAACACATGCCTGGTTGCCCTCTCATTCTTCACTTGCACAGTAACTTCCAACACATGCCTGGTTACCCCCTCATTCTTCACTTTCACAGTACTTCCAGCCTCATTGTGCATCACCTCCAGATAACATTCTGTAACTTCCAACACATGCCTGGTTACCCCCTCATTCTTCACTTGCACAGTACTTCCAGCCTCACTGTGCATCACCTCCAGATAACATTCTGTAACTTCCAACACATGCCTGGATGCCCCCTCATTCTTCACTTGCACAGTACTTCCAGCTACACTGTGCATCACCTCCAGATAACATTCTGTAACTTCCGAAACATGCCTGGTTACCCCCTCATTCTGCACTTGCACAGAACTTCCAGCCTCACTGTGCATCACCTCCAGATAACATTCTGTAACTTCCAACACATGCCTCGTTGCCCCCTCATTTTTCACTTGCACAGTACTTCCAGCCTCACTGTGCATCACATCCAGATAACATTCTGTAACTTCCAACACATGCCTGGTTACCCCCTCATTCTTCACTTGCACAGTACTTCCAGCCTCACGGTGCATCACCCCCAGATAACATTCTGTAACTTCCAACACATGCCTGGTTGCCCCCTCATTCTTCACTTTCACAGTACTTCCAGCCTCACTGTGCATCACCTCCAGATAACATTCTGTAACTTCCAACACATGCCTGGTTGCCCTCTCATTCTTCACTTGCACAGTAACTTCCAACACATGCCTGGTTACCCCCTCATTCTTCACTTTCACAGTACTTACAGCCTCATTGTGCATCACCTCCAGATAACATTCTGTAACTTCCAACACATGCCTGGTTGCCCCCTCATTTTTCACTTACACAGTACTTCCAGCCTCACTGTGCATCACCTCCAGATAACATTCTGTAACTTCCAACACATGCCTGGACGCCCCCTCATTCTTCACTTGCACAGTACTTCCAGCTACACTGTGCATCACCTCCAGATAACATTCTGTAACTTCCAACACATGCCTGGTTGCCCCCTCATTCTTCACTTGCACAGAACTTCCAGCCTCACTGTGCATCACCTCCAGATAACATTCTGTAACTTCCAACACATGCCTGGTTGCCCCCTCATTTTTCACTTGCACAGTACTTCCAGCCTCACTGTGCATCACCTCCAGATAACATTCTGTAATTTCCAACACATGCCTGGTTGACCCCTCATTCTTCACTTGCACAGTAACTTCCAACACATGCCTGGTTGCCCCCTCATTCTTCACTTGCACAGTACTTCCTTCCTCACAGTGCATCACCTCCAGATAACATTCTGTAACTTCCAACACATGCCTGGTTGCCCCCTCATTCTTCACTTGCACAGTACTCCCAGCCTCACTGTGCATCACCTCCAGATAACGTTCTGTAACTTCCAACACATGCCTGGTTGCCCCCTCATTCTTCACTTGCACAGTACTTCCAGCCTCACTGTGCATCACCTCCAGATAACGTTCTGTAACTTCCAACACATGCCTGGTTACCCCCTCATTCTTCACTTGCACAGTACTTCCAGCCTCACTGTGCATCACCTCCAGATAACGTTCTGTAACTTCCAACACATGCCTGGTTGCCCCCTCATTCTTCACTTGCACCGTACTTCCAGCCACACTGTGCATCACCTCCAGATAGCGTTCTGTAACTTCCAACACATGCCTGGTTGCCCCCTCATTCTTGACTTGCACAGTACTTCCAGCTACACTGTGCATCACCTCCAGATAACATTCTGTAACTTCCAACACATGCCTGGTTACCCCCTCATTCTTCACTTGCACAGAACTTCCAGCCTCACTCTGTCCAGATAACATTCTGTAACTTCCAACACATGCCTGGTTGCCCCCTCATTTTTCACTTGCACAGTAACTTCCAACACATGCCTGGTTACCCCCTCATTCTTCACTTGCACAGTACTTCCAGCCTCACGGTGCATCACCCCCAGATAACATTCTGTAACTTCCAACACATGCCTGGTTGCCCCCTCATTCTTAACTTGCACAGTAACTTCCAACACATGCCTGGTTACCCCCTCATTTTTCACTTTCACAGTACTTCCAGCCTCACTGTGCATCACCTCCAGATAACATTCTGTAACTTCCAACACATGCCTGGTTGCCCCCTCATTCTTCACTTGCACAGTAACTTCCAACACATGCCTGGTTACCCCCTCATTCTTCACTTTCACAGTACTTCCAGCCTCACTGTGCATCACCTCCAGATAGCGTTCTGTAACTTCCAACACATGCATGGACGCCCCCTCATTCTTCACTTGCACAGTACTTCCAGCCTCACTGTGCATCACCTCCAGATAACATTCTGTAACTTCCAACACATGCCTGGTTGCCCCCTCATTTTTCACTTGCACAGTACTTCCAGCCTCACTGTGCATCACCTCCAGATAACATTCTGTAACTTCCAAAACATGCCTGGACGCCCCCTCATTCTTCACTTGCACAGTACTTCCAGCCTCACGGTGCATCACCCCCAGATAACATTCTGTAACTTCCAACACATGCCTGGTTGCCCCCTCATTCTTCACTTTCACAGTACTTCCAGCCTCACTGTGCATCACCTCCAGATAACATTCTGTAACTTCCAACACATGCCTGTTTGCCCTCTCATTCTTCACTTGCAGAGTAACTTCCAACACATGCCTGGTACCCCCTCATTCTTCACTTTCGCAGTAACTTCCAACACCTGCCTGGTTACCCCCTCATTCTTCACTTGCACAGTACTTCCAGCCTCATTGTGCATCACCTCCAGATAACATTCTGTAACTTCCAACACATGCCTGGTTGCCCCCTCATTCTTCACTTGCACAGTAACTTCCAACACCTGCCTGGTTACCCCCTCATTCTTCACTTGCACAGTATTTCCAGCCTCACGGTGCATCACCCCCAGATAACATTCTGTAACTTCCAACACATGCCTGGTTGCCCCCTCATTCTTCACTTGCACAGTACTTCCAGCTACACTGTGCATCACCTCCAGATATCGTTCTGTAACTTCCAACACATGCCTGGTTGCCCCCTCATTCTTCACTTGCACAGTACTTCCTGCCTCACTGTGCATCACCTCCAGATAACATTCTGTAACTTCCAACACATGCCTGGTTGCCCCCTCATTCTTCACTTGCACAGTACTTCCAGCCTTACTGTGCATCACCTCCAGATAGTGTTCTGTAACTTCCAACACATGTCTGGTTGCCCCCTCATTCTTCACTTGCACAGTACTTCCAGCTACACTGTGCATCACCTCCAGATAACATTCTGTAACTTCCAACACATGCCTGGTTACGCCCTCATTCTTCACTTGCACAGTACTTCCAGCCTCACTGTGCATCCCCTCCAGATAACATTCTGTAACTTCCAAAACATGCCTGGTTGCCCCCTCATTCTTCACTTGCACAGTAACTTCCAATAAATGCCTGGTTGCCCCCTCATTCTTCACTTGCACAGAACTTCCATCCTCACTGTGCATCACCTCCAGATAGCGTTCTGTAACTTCCAACACATGCCTGGTTGCCCCCTCATTCTTCACTTGCACGGTACTTCCAGCTACACTGTGCATCACCTCCAGATAACATTCTGTAACTTCCAACACATGCCTGGTTGCCCCCTCATTCTTCGCTTGCACGGTACTTCCAGCCTCACTGTGCATCACCTCCAGATAACATTCTGTAACTTCCAACATATGCCTGGTTGCCCCCTCATTCTTCACTTGCACAGTACCTCCAGCTACACTGTGCATCACCTCCAGATAATATTCTGTAACTTCCAACACATGCCTGGTTACCCCATCATTCTTCACTTGCACAGTACTTCCAGCCTCACTGTGCATCACCTCCAGATAACATTCTGAAACTTCCAACACATGCCTGGTTGCCCCCTCATTCTTCACTTGCACAGAACTTCCAGCCTCACTGTGCATCACCTCCAGATAACATTCTGTAACTTCCAACACATGCCTGGTTGCCCCCTCATTTTTCACTTGCACAGTAACTTCCAACACATGCCTGGTTACCCCCTCATTCTTCACTTTCACAGTACTTCCAGCCTCACGGTGCATCACCCCCAGATAACATTCTGTAACTTCCAACACATACCTGGTTGCCCCCTCATTCTTAACTTGCACAGTAACTTCCAACACATGCCTGGTTACCCCCTCATTCTTCACTTTCACAGTACTTCCAGCCTCACTGTGCATCACCTCCAGATAACATTCTGTAACTTCCAACACATGCCTGGTTGCCCCCTCGTTCTTCACTTGCACAGAACTTCCAGCCTCACTGTGCATCACCTCCAGATAACATTCTGTAACTTCCAACACATGCCTGGTTACCCCCTCATTCTTCACTTGCACAGTAACTTCCAACACATGCCTGGTTGCCCCCTCATTCTTCACTTGCACAGTACTTCCAGCTACACTGTGCATCACCTCCAGATAACATTCTGTAACTTCCAACACATGCCTGGTTACCCCCTCATTCTTCACTTGCACGGTACTTCCAGCCTCACTGTGCATCACCTCCAGATAACATTCTGTAACTTCCAACACATGCCTGGACGCCCCCTCATTTTTCACTTGCACAGTAACTTCCAACACATGCCTGGTTACCCCCTCATTCTTCACTTTCACAGTACTTCCAGCCTCACGGTGCATCACCCCCAGATAACATTCTGTAAATTCCAACACATGCCTCGTTGCCCCCTCATTTTTCACTTGCACAGTACTTCCAGCCTCACTGTGCATCACATCCAGATAACATTCTGTAACTTCCAACACATGCCTGGTTACCCCTTCATTCTTCACTTGCACAGTACTTCCAGCCTCACGGTGCATCACCCCCAGATAACATTCTGTAACTTCCAACACATACCTGGTTGCCCCCTCATTCTTCACTTTCACAGTACTTCCAGCCTCACTGTGCATCACCTCCAGATAACATTCTGTAACTTCCAACACATGCCTGGTTGCCCTCTCATTCTTCACTTGCACAGTAACTTCCAACACATGCCTGGTTACCCCCTCATTCTTCACTTTCACAGTACTTCCAGCCTCATTGTGCATCACCTCCAGATAACATTCTGTAACTTCCAACACATGCCTGGTTGCCCCCTCATTCTTCACTTGCACAGTAACTTCCAACACATGCCTGGTTACCCCCTCATTCTTCACTTTCACAGTACTTCCAGCCTCATTGTGCATCACCTCCAGATAACATTCTGTAACTTCCAACACATGCCTGGTTACCCCCTCATTCTTCACTTGCACAGTACTTCCAGCCTCACTGTGCATCACCTCCAGATAACATTCTGTAACTTCCAACACATGCCTGGATACCCCCTCATTCTTCACTTGCACAGTACTTCCAGCTACACTGTGCATCACCTCCAGATAACATTCTGTAACTTCCAAAACATGCCTGGTTACCCCCTCATTCTGCAGTTGCACAGAACTTCCAGCCTCACTGTGCATCACCTCCAGATAACATTCTGTAACTTCCAACACATGCCTCGTTGCCCCCTCATTTTTCACTTGCACAGTACTTCCAGCCTCACTGTGCATCACATCCAGATAACATTCTGTAACTTCCAACACATGCCTGGTTACCCCCTCATTCTTCACTTGCACAGTACTTCCAGCCTCACGGTGCATCACCCCCAGATAACATTCTGTAACTTCCAACACATGCCTGGTTGCCCCCTCATTCTTCACTTTCACAGTACTTCCAGCCTCACTGTGCATCACCTCCAGATAACATTCTGTAACTTCCAACACATGCCTGGTTGCCCTCTCATTCTTCACTTGCACAGTAACTTCCAACACATGCCTGGTTACCCCCTCATTCTTCACTTTCACAGTACTTACAGCCTCATTGTGCATCACCTCCAGATAACATTCTGTAACTTCCAACACATGCCTGGTTGCCCCCTCATTTTTCACTTACACAGTACTTCCAGCCTCACTGTGCATCACCTCCAGATAACATTCTCTAACTTCCAACACATGCCTGGACGCCCCCTCATTCTTCACTTGCACAGTACTTCCAGCTACACTGTGCATCACCTCCAGATAACATTCTGTAACTTCCAACACATGCCTGGTTACCCCCTCATCCTTCACTTGCACAGAACTTCCAGCCTCACTGTGCATCACCTCCAGATAACATTCTGTAACTTGCAACACATGCCTGGTTGCCCCCTCATTTTTCACTTGCACAGTACTTCCAGCCTCACTGTGCATCACCTCCAGATAACATTCTGTAATTTCCAACACATGCCTGGTTGACCCCTCATTCTTCACTTGCACAGTAACTTCCAACACATGCCTGGTTGCCCCCTCATTCTTCACTTGCACAGTACTTCCAGCCTCACAGTGCATCACCTCCAGATAACATTCTGTAACTTCCAACACATGCCTGGTTGCCCCCTCATTCTTCACTTGCACAGTACTCCCAGCCTCACTGTGCATCACCTCCAGATAACGTTCTGTAACTTCCAACACATGCCTGGTTGCCCCCTCATTCTTCACTTGCACAGTACTTCCAGCCTCACTGTGCATCACCTCCAGATAACGTTCTGTAACTTCCAACACATGCCTGGTTACCCCCTCATTCTTCACTTGCACAGTACTTCCAGCCACACTGTGCATCACCTCCAGATAGCGTTCTGTAACTTCCAACACATGCCTGGTTGCCCCCTCATTCTTGACTTGCACAGTACTTCCAGCTACACTGTGCATCACCTCCAGATAACATTCTGTAACTTCCAACACATGCCTGGTTACCCCCTCATTCTTCACTTGCACAGAACTTCCAGCCTCACTCTGTCCAGATAACATTCTGTAACTTCCAACACATGCCTGGTTGCCCCCTCATTTTTCACTTGCACAGTAACTTCCAACACATGCCTGGTTACCCCCGCATTCTTCACTTTCACAGTACTTCCAGCCTCACGGTGCATCACCCCCAGATAACATTCTGTAACTTCCAACACATGCCTGGTTGCCCCCTCATTCTTAACTTGCACAGTAACTTCCAACACATGGCTGGTTACCCCCTCATTTTTCACTTTCACAGTACTTCCAGCCTCACTGTGCATCACCTCCAGATAACATTCTGTAACTTCCAACACATGCCTGGTTGCCCCCTCATTCTTCACTTGCACAGTAACTTCCAACACATGCCTGGTTACCCCCTCATTCTTCACTTTCACAGTACTTCCAGCCTCACTGTGCATCACCTCCAGATAGCGTTCTGTAACTTCCAACACATGCATGGACGCCCCCTCATTCTTCACTTGCACAGTACTTCCAGCCTCACTGTGCATCACCTCCAGATAACATTCTGTAACTTCCAACACATGCCTGGTTGCCCCCTCATTTTTCACTTGCACAGTACTTCCAGCCTCACTGTGCATCACCTCCAGATAACATTCTGTAACTTCCAAAACATGCCTGGACGCCCCCTCATTCTTCACTTGCACAGTACTTCCAGCCTCACGGTGCATCACCCCCAGATAACATTCTGTAACTTCCAACACATGCCTGGTTGCCCCCTCATTCTTCACTTGCACAGTAACTTCCAACACATGCCTGGTTACCCCCCCATTCTTCACTTGCACAGTACCTCCAGCCTCACGGTGCATCACCCCCAGATAACATTCTGTAACTTCCAACACATACCTGGTTGCCCCCTCATTATTAACTTGCACAGTAACTTGCAACACATGCCTGGTTACCCCAACATTCTTCCCTTTCACATTACTTCCAGCCTCACTGTGCATCACCTCCAGATAACATTCTGTAACTTCCAACACATGCCTGGTTGCCCCCTCGTTCTTCACTTGCACAGAACTTCCAGCCTCACTGTGCATCACCTCCAGATAACATTCTGTAACTTCCAACACATGCCTGGTTACCCCCTCATTCTTCACTTGCACAGTAACTTCCAACACATGCCTGGTTGCCCCCTCATTCTTCACTTGCACAGTACTTCCAGCTACACTGTGCATCACCTCCAGATAACATTCTGTAACTTCCAACACATGCCTGGTTACCCCCTCATTCTTCACTTGCACGGTACTTCCAGCCTCACTGTGCATCACCTCCAGATAACATTCTGTAACTTCCAACACATGCCTGGACGCCCCCTCATTTTTCTCTTGCACAGTAACTTCCAACACATGCCTGGTTACCCCCTCATTCTTCACTTTCACAGTTCTTCCAGCCTCACGGTGCATCACCCCCAGATAACATTCTGTAACTTCCAACACATGCCTCGTTGCCCCCTCATTTTTCACTTGCACAGTACTTCCAGCCTCACTGTGCATCACATCCAGATAACATTCTGTAACTTCCAACACATGCCTGGTTACCCCTTCATTCTTCACTTGCACAGTACTTCCAGCCTCACGGTGCATCACCCCCAGATAACATTCTGTAACTTCCAACACATGCCTGGTTGCCCCCTCATTCTTCACTTTCACAGTACTTCCAGCCTCACTGTGCATCACCTCCAGATAACATTCTGTAACTTCCAACACATGCCTGGTTGCCCTCTCATTCTTCACTTACACAGTAACTTCCAACACATGCCTGGTTACCCCCTCATTCTTCACTTTCACAGTACTTCCAGCCTCATTGTGCATCACCTCCAGATAACATTCTGTAACTTCCAACAAATGCCTGGTTGCCCCCTCATTCTTCACTTGCACAGTAACTTCCAACACATGCCTGGTTACCCCCTCATTCTTCACTTTCACAGTACTTCCAGCCTCAATGTGCATCACCTCCAGATAACATTCTGTAACTTCCAACACATGCCTGGTTACCCACTCATTCTTCACTTGCACAGTACTTCCAGCCTCACTGTGCATCACCTCCAGATAACATTCTGTAACTTCCAACACATGCCTGGATGCCCCCTCATTCTTCACTTGCACAGTACTTCCAGCTACACTGTGCATCACCTCCAGATAACATTCTGTAACTTCCAAAACATGCCTGGTTACCCCCTCATTCTGCACTTGCACAGAACTTCCAGCCTCACTGTGCATCACCTCCAGATAACATTCTGTAACTTCCAACACATGCCTCGTTGCCCCCTCATTTTTCACTTGCACAGTACTTCCAGCCTCACTGTGCATCACATCCAGATAACATTCTGTAACTTCCAACACATGCCTGGTTACCCCCTCATTCTTCACTTGCACAGTACTTCCAGCCTCACGGTGCATCACCCCCAGATAACATTCTGTAACTTCCAACACATGCCTGGTTGCCCCCTCATTCTTCACTTTCACAGTACTTCCAGCCTCACTGTGCATCACCTCCAGATAACATTCTGTAACTTCCAACACATGCCTGGTTGCCCTCTCATTCTTCACTTGCACAGTAACTTCCAACACATGCCTGGTTACCCCCTCATTCTTCACTTTCACAGTACTTCCAGCCTCACTGTGCATCACCTCCAGATAACATTCTGTAACTTCCAACACATGCCTGGACGCCCCCTCATTCTTCACTTGCACAGTACTTCCAGCTACACTGTGCATCACCTCCAGATAACATTCTGTAACTTCCAACACATGCCTGGTTACCCCCTCATTCTTCACTTGCACAGAACTTCCAGCCTCACTGTGCATCACCTCCAGATAACATTCTGTAACTTCCAACACATGCCTGGTTGCCCCCTCATTTTTCACTTGCACAGTACTTCCAGCCTCACTGTGCATCACCTCCAGATAACATTCTGTAATTTCCAACACATGCCTGGTTGACCCCTCATTCTTCACTTGCACAGTAACTTCCAACACATGCCTGGTTGCCCCCTCATTCTTCACTTGCACAGTACTTCCAGCCTCACAGTGCATCACCTCCAGATAACATTCTGTAACTTCCAACACATGCCTGGTTGCCCCCTCATTCTTCACTTGCACAGTACTCCCAGCCTCGCTGTGCATCACCTCCAGATAACGTTCTGTAACTTCCAACACATGCCTGGTTGCCCCCTCATTCTTCACTTGCACAGTACTTCCAGCCTCACTGTGCATCACCTCCAGATAACGTTCTGTAACTTCCAACACATGCCTGGTTACCCCCTCATTCTTCACTTGCACAGAACTTCCAGCCTCACTGTGCATCACCTCCAGATAACATTCTGTAACTTCCAACACATGCCTGGTTACCCCCTCATTCTTCACTTGCACAGTAACTTCCAACACATGCCTGGTTGCCCCCTCATTCTTCACTTGCACAGTACTTCCAGCTACACTGTGCATCACCTCCAGATAACATTCTGTAACTTCCAACACATGCCTGGTTACCCCCTCATTCTTCACTTGCACGATACTTCCAGCCTCACTGTGCATCACCTCCAGATAACATTCTGTAATTTCCAACACATGCCTGGTTGACCCCTCATTCTTCACTTGCACAGTAACTTCCAACACATGCCTGGTTGCCCCCTCATTCTTCACTTGCACAGTACTTCCAGCCTCACAGTGCATCACCTCCAGATAACATTCTGTAACTTCCAACACATGCCTGGTTGCCCCCTCATTCTTCACTTGCACAGTACTCCCAGCCTCGCTGTGCATCACCTCCAGATAACGTTCTGTAACTTCCAACACATGCCTGGTTGCCCCCTCATTCGTCACTTGCACAGTACTTCCAGCCTCACTGTGCATCACCTCCAGATAACGTTCTGTAACTTCCAACACATGCCTGGTTACCCCCTCATTCTTCACTTGCACAGAACTTCCAGCCTCACTGTGCATCACCTCCAGATAACATTCTGTAACTTCCAACACATGCCTGGTTACCCCCTCATTCTTCACTTGCACAGTAACTTCCAACACATGCCTGGTTGCCCCCTCATTCTTCACTTGCACAGTACTTCCAGCTACACTGTGCATCACCTCCAGATAACATTCTGTAACTTCCAACACATGCCTGGTTACCCCCTCATTCTTCACTTGCACGGTACTTCCAGCCTCACTGTGCATCACCTCCAGATAACATTCTGTAACTTCCAACACATGCCTGGACGCCCCCTTATTTTTCACTTGCACAGTAACTCCCAACACATGCCTGGTTACCCCCTCATTCTTCACTTTCACAGTACTTCCAGCCTCACGGTGCATCACCCCCAGATAACATTCTGTAAATTCCAACACATGCCTCGTTGCCCCCTCATTTTTCACTTGCACAGTACTTCCAGCCTCACTGTGCATCACATCCAGATAACATTCTGTAACTTCCAACACATGCCTGGTTACCCCTTCATTCTTCACTTGCACAGTACTTCCAGCCTCACGGTGCATCACCCCCAGATAACATTCTGTAACTTCCAACACATGCCTGGTTGCCCCCTCATTCTTCACTTTCACAGTACTTCCAGCCTCACTGTGCATCACCTCCAGATAACATTCTGTAACTTCCAAAACATGCCTGGTTGCCCTCTCATTCTTCACTTGCACAGTAACTTCCAACACATGCCTGGTTACCCCCTCATTCTTCACTTTCACAGTACTTCCAGCCTCATTGTGCATCACCTCCAGATAACATTCTGTAACTTCCAACACATGCCTGGTTGCCCCCTCATTCTTCACTTGCACAGTAACTTCCAACACATGCCTGGTTACCCCCTCATTCTTCACTTTCACAGTACTTCCAGCCTCATTGTGCATCACCTCCAGATAACATTCTGTAACTTCCAACACATGCCTGGTTACCCCCTCATTCTTCACTTGCACAGTACTTCCAGCCTCACTGTGCATCACCTCCAGATAACATTCTGTAACTTCCAACACATGCCTGGATACCCCCTCATTCTTCACTTGCACAGTACTTCCAGCTACACTGTGCATCACCTCCAGATAACATTCTGTAACTTCCAAAACATGCCTGGTTACCCCCTCATTCTGCACTTGCACAGAACTTCCAGCCTCACTGTGCATCACCTCCAGATAACATTCTGTAACTTCCAACACATGCCTCGTTGCCCCCTCATTTTTCACTTGCACAGTACTTCCAGCCTCACTGTGCATCACATCCAGATAACATTCTGTAACTTCCAACACATGCCTGGTTACCCCCTCATTCTTCACTTGCACAGTACTTCCAGCCTCACGGTGCATCACCCCCAGATAACATTCTGTAACTTCCAACACATGCCTGGTTGCCCCCTCATTCTTCACTTTCACAGTACTTCCAGCCTCACTGTGCATCACCTCCAGATAACATTCTGTAACTTCCAACACATGCCTGGTTGCCCTCTCATTCTTCACTTGCACAGTAACTTCCAACACATGCCTGGTTACCCCCTCATTCTTCACTTTCACAGTACTTACAGCCTCATTGTGCATCACCTCCAGATAACATTCTGTAACTTCCAACACATGCCTGGTTGCCCCCTCATTTTTATCACTTACACAGTACTTCCAGCCTCACTGTGCATCACCTCCAGATAACATTCTGTAACTTCCAACACATGCCTGGACGCCCCCTCATTCTTCACTTGCACAGTACTTCCAGCTACACTGTGCATCACCTCCAGATAACATTCTGTAACTTCCAACACATGCCTGGTTACCCCCTCATCCTTCACTTGCACAGAACTTCCAGCCTCACTGTGCATCACCTCCAGATAACATTCTGTAACTTGCAACACATGCCTGGTTGACCCTCATTTTTCACTTGCACAGTACTTCCAGCCTCACTGTGCATCACCTCCAGATAACATTCTGTAATTTCCAACACATGCCTGGTTGACCCCTCATTCTTCACTTGCACAGTAACTTCCAACACATGCCTGGTTGCCCCCTCATTCTTCACTTGCACAGTACTTACAGCCTCACAGTGCATCACCTCCAGATAACATTCTGTAACTTCCAACACATGCCTGGTTGCCCCCTCATTCTTCACTTGCACAGTACTCCCAGCCTCACTGTGCATCACCTCCAGATAACGTTCTGTAACTTCCAACACATGCCTGGTTGCCCCCTCATTCTTCACTTGCACAGTACTTCCAGCCTCACTGTGCATCACCTCCAGATAACGTTCTGTAACTTCCAACACATGCCTGGTTACCCCCTCATTCTTCACTTGCACAGTACTTCCAGCCACACTGTGCATCACCTCCAGATAGCGTTCTGTAACTTCCAACACATGCCTGGTTGCCCCCTCGTTCTTGACTTGCACAGTACTTCCAGCTACACTGTGCATCACCTCCAGATAAAATTCTGTAACTTCCAACACATGCCTGGTTACCCCCTCATTCTTCACTTGCACAGAACTTCCAGCCTCACTCTGTCCAGATAACATTCTGTAACTTCCAACACATGCCTGGTTGCCCCCTCATTTTTCACTTGCACAGTAACTTCCAACACATGCCTGGTTACCCCCTCATTCTTCACTTTCACAGTACTTCCAGCCTCACGGTGCATCACCCCCAGATAACATTCTGTAACTTCCAACACATGCCTGGTTGCCCCCTCATTCTTAACTTGCACAGTAACTTCCAACACATGGCTGGTTACCCCCTCATTTTTCACTTTCACAGTACTTCCAGCCTCACTGTGCATCACCTCCAGATAACATTCTGTAACTTCCAACACATGCCTGGTTGCCCCCTCATTCTTCACTTGCACAGTAACTTCCAACACATGCCTGGTTACCCCCTCATTCTTCACTTTCACAGTACTTCCAGCCTCACTGTGCATCACCTCCAGATAGCGTTCTGTAACTTCCAACACATGCATGGACGCCCCCTCATTCTTCACTTGCACAGTACTTCCAGCCTCACTGTGCATCACCTCCAGATAACATTCTGTAACTTCCAACACATGCCTGGTTGCCCCCTCATTTTTCACTTGCACAGTACTTCCAGCCTCACTGTGCATCACCTCCAGATAACATTCTGTAACTTCCAAAACATGCCTGGACGCCCCCTCATTCTTCACTTGCACAGTACTTCCAGCCTCACGGTGCATCACCCCCAGATAACATTCTGTAACTTCCAACACATACCTGGTTGCCCCCTCATTATTAACTTGCACAGTAACTTCCAACACATGCCTGGTTACCCCCTCATTCTTCACTTTCACAGTACTTCCAGCCTCACTGTGCATCACCTCCAGATAACATTCTGTAACTTCCAACACATGCCTGGTTGCCCCCTCGTTCTTCACTTGCACAGAACTTCCAGCCTCACTGTGCATCACCTCCAGATAACATTCTGTAACTTCCAACACATGCCTGGTTACCCCCTCATTCTTCACTTGCACAGTAACTTCCAACACATGCCTGGTTGCCCCCTCATTCTTCACTTGCACAGTACTTCCAGCTACACTGTGCATCACCTCCAGATAACATTCTGTAACTTCCAACACATGCCTGGTTACCCCCTCATTCTTCACTTGCACGGTACTTCCAGCCTCACTGTGCATCACCTCCAGATAACATTCTGTAACTTCCAACACATGCCTGGACGCCCCCTCATTTTTCTCTTGCACAGTAACTTCCAACACATGCCTGGTTACCCCCTCATTCTTCACTTTCACAGTTCTTCCAGCCTCACGGTGCATCACCCCCAGATAACATTCTGTAACTTCCAACACATGCCTCGTTGCCCCCTCATTTTTCACTTGCACAGTACTTCCAGCCTCACTGTGCATCACATCCAGATAACATTCTGTAACTTCCAACACATGCCTGGTTACCCCTTCATTCTTCACTTGCACAGTACTTCCAGCCTCACGGTGCATCACCCCCAGATAACATTCTGTAACTTCCAACACATGCCTGGTTGCCCCCTCATTCTTCACTTTCACAGTACTTCCAGCCTCACTGTGCATCACCTCCAGATAACATTCTGTAACTTCCAACACATGCCTGGTTGCCCTCTCATTCTTCACTTGCACAGTAACTTCCAACACATGCCTGGTTACCCCCTCATTCTTCACTTTCACAGTACTTCCAGCCTCATTGTGCATCACCTCCAGATAACATTCTGTAACTTCCAACAAATGCCTGGTTGCCCCCTCATTCTTCACTTGCACAGTAACTTCCAACACATGCCTGGTTACCCCCTCATTCTTCACTTTCACAGTACTTCCAGCCTCATTGTGCATCACCTCCAGATAACATTCTGTAACTTCCAACACATGCCTGGTTACCCACTCATTCTTCACTTGCACAGTACTTCCAGCCTCACTGTGCATCACCTCCAGATAACATTCTGTAACTTCCAACACATGCCTGGATGCCCCCTCATTCTTCACTTGCACAGTACTTCCAGCTACACTGTGCATCACCTCCAGATAACATTCTGTAACTTCCAAAACATGCCTGGTTACCCCCTCATTCTGCACTTGCACAGAACTTCCAGCCTCACTGTGCATCACCTCCAGATAACATTCTGTAACTTCCAACACATGCCTCGTTGCCCCCTCATTTTTCACTTGCACAGTACTTCCAGCCTCACTGTGCATCACATCCAGATAACATTCTGTAACTTCCAACACATGCCTGGTTACCCCCTCATTCTTCACTTGCACAGTACTTCCAGCCTCACGGTGCATCACCCCCAGATAACATTCTGTAACTTCCAACACATGCCTGGTTGCCCCCTTTTTCTTCACTTTCACAGTACTTCCAGCCTCACTGTGCATCACCTCCAGATAACATTCTGTAACTTCCAACACATGCCTGGTTGCCCTCTCATTCTTCACTTGCACAGTAACTTCCAACACATGCCTGGTTACCCCCTCATTCTTCACTTTCACAGTACGTCCAGCCTCACTGTGCATCACCTCCAGATAACATTCTGTAACTTCCAACACATGCCTGGACGCCCCCTCATTCTTCACTTGCACAGTACTTCCAGCTACACTGTGCATCACCTCCAGATAACATTCTGTAACTTCCAACACATGCCTGGTTACCCCCTCATTCTTCACTTGCACAGAACTTCCAGCCTCACTGTGCATCACCTCCAGATAACATTCTGTAACTTCCAACACATGCCTGGTTGCCCCCTCATTTTTCACTTGCACAGTACTTCCAGCCTCACTGTGCATCACCTCCAGATAACATTCTGTAATTTCCAACACATGCCTGGTTGACCCCTCATTCTTCACTTGCACAGTAACTTCCAACACATGCCTGGTTGCCCCCTCATTCTTCACTTGCACAGTACTTCCAGCCTCACAGTGCATCACCTCCAGATAACATTCTGTAACTTCCAACACATGCCTGGTTGCCCCCTCATTCTTCACTTGCACAGTACTCCCAGCCTCACTGTGCATCACCTCCAGATAACGTTCTGTAACTTCCAACACATGCCTGGTTGCCCCCTCATTCTTCACTTGCACAGTACTTCCAGCCTCACTGTGCATCACCTCCAGATAACGTTCTGTAACTTCCAACACATGCCTGGTTACCCCCTCATTCTTCACTTGCACAGTACTTCCAGCCACACTGTGCATCACCTCCAGATAGCGTTCTGTAACTTCCAACACATGCCTGGTTGCCCCCTCATTCTTGACTTGCACAGTACTTCCAGCTACACTGTGCATCACCTCCAGATAACATTCTGTAACTTCCAACACATGCCTGGTTACCCCCTCATTCTTCACTTGCACAGAACTTCCAGCCTCACTCTGTCCAGATAACATTCTGTAACTTCCAACACATGCCTGGTTGCCCCCTCATTTTTCACTTGCACAGTAACTTCCAACACATGCCTGGTTACCCCCGCATTCTTCACTTTCACAGTACTTCCAGCCTCACGGTGCATCACCCCCAGATAACATTCTGTAACTTCCAACACATGCCTGGTTGCCCCCTCATTCTTAACTTGCACAGTAACTTCCAACACATGCCTGGTTACCCCCTCATTTTTCACTTTCAAAGTACTTCCAGCCTCACTGTGCATCACCTCCAGATAACATTCTGTAACTTCCAACACATGCCTGGTTGCCCCCTCATTCTTCACTTGCACAGTAACTTCCAACACATGCCTGGTTACCCCCTCATTCTTCACTTTCACAGTACTTCCAGCCTCACTGTGCATCACCTCCAGATAGCGTTCTGTAACTTCCAACACATGCATGGACGCCCCCTCATTCTTCACTTGCACAGTACTTCCAGCCTCACTGTGCATCACCTCCAGATAACATTCTGTAACTTCCAACACATGCCTGGTTGCCCCCTCATTTTTCACTTGCACAGTACTTCCAGCCTCACTGTGCATCACCTCCAGATAACATTCTGTAACTTCCAAAACATGCCTGGACGCCCCCTCATTCTTCACTTGCACAGTACTTCCAGCCTCACGGTGCGTCACCCCCAGATAACATTCTGTAACTTCCAACACATGCCTGGTTGCCCCCTCATTCTTCACTTGCACAGTAACTTCCAACACATGCCTGGTTACCCCCCCATTCTTCACTTGCACAGTACCTCCAGCCTCACGGTGCATCACCCCCAGATAACATTCTGTAACTTCCAACACATGCCTGGTTGCCCCCTCATTCTTCACTTGCACAGTACTTCCAGCTACACTGTGCATCACCTCCAGATATCGTTCTGTAACTTCCAACACATGCCTGGTTGCCCCCTCATTCTTCACTTGCACAGTACTTCCAGCTACACTGTGCATCATCTCCAGATAACGTTCTGTAACTTCCAAAACATGCCTGGTTGCCCCCTCATTCTTCACTTGCACAGTACTTCCAGCCTCACTGTGCATCACCTCCAGATAACATTCTGTAACTTCCAACACATGCCTGGTTGCCCCCTCATTCTTCACTTGCACAGTACTTCCAGCCTCACTGTGCATCACCTCCAGATAGTGTTCTGTAACTTCCAACACATGCCTGGTTGCCCCCTCATTCTTCACTTGCACAGTACTTCCAGCTACACTGTGCATCACCTCCAGATAACATTCTGTAACTTCCAATACATGCCTGGGTACGCCCTCATTCTTCACTTGCACAGTACTTCCAGCCTCACTGTGCATCACCTCCAGATAGCGTTCTGTAACTTCCAACACATGCATGGACGCCCCCTCATTCTTCACTTGCACAGTACTTCCAGCCTCACTGTGCATCACCTCCAGATAACATTCTGTAACTTCCAACACATGCCTGGTTGCCCCCTCATTTTTCACTTGCACAGTACTTCCAGCCTCACTGTGCATCACCTCCAGATAACATTCTGTAACTTCCAAAACATGCCTGGACGCCCCCTCATTCTTCACTTGCACAGTACTTCCAGCCTCACGGTGCGTCACCCCCAGATAACATTCTGTAACTTCCAACACATGCCTGGTTGCCCCCTCATTCTTCACTTGCACAGTAACTTCCAACACATGCCTGGTTACCCCCCCATTCTTCACTTGCACAGTACCTCCAGCCTCACGGTGCATCACCCCCAGATAACATTCTGTAACTTCCAACACATGCCTGGTTGCCCCCTCATTCTTCACTTGCACAGTACTTCCAGCTACACTGTGCATCACCTCCAGATATCGTTCTGTAACTTCCAACACATGCCTGGTTGCCCCCTCATTCTTCACTTGCACAGTAACTTCCAACACATGCCTGGTTACCCCCCCATTCTTCACTTGCACAGTACCTCCAGCCTCACGGTGCATCACCCCCAGATAACATTCTGTAACTTCCAACACATGCCTGGTTGCCCCCTCATTCTTCACTTGCACAGTACTTCCAGCTACACTGTGCATCACCTCCAGATATCGTTCTGTAACTTCCAACACATGCCTGGTTGCCCCCTCATTCTTCACTTGCACAGTACTTCCAGCTACACTGTGCATCATCTCCAGATAACGTTCTGTAACTTCCAAAACATGCCTGGTTGCCCCCTCATTCTTCACTTGCACAGTACTTCCAGCCTCACTGTGCATCACCTCCAGATAACATTCTGTAACTTCCAACACATGCCTGGTTGCCCCCTCATTCTTCACTTGCACAGTACTTCCAGCCTCACTGTGCATCACCTCCAGATAGTGTTCTGTAACTTCCAACACATGCCTGGTTGCCCCCTCATTCTTCACTTGCACAGTACTTCCAGCTACACTGTGCATCACCTCCAGATAACATTCTGTAACTTCCAATACATGCCTGGGTACGCCCTCATTCTTCACTTGCACAGTACTTCCAGCCTCACTGTGCATCACCTCCAGATAGCGTTCTGTAACTTCCAACACATGCATGGACGCCCCCTCATTCTTCACTTGCACAGTACTTCCAGCCTCACTGTGCATCACCTCCAGATAACATTCTGTAACTTCCAACACATGCCTGGTTGCCCCCTCATTTTTCACTTGCACAGTACTTCCAGCCTCACTGTGCATCACCTCCAGATAACATTCTGTAACTTCCAAAACATGCCTGGACGCCCCCTCATTCTTCACTTGCACAGTACTTCCAGCCTCACGGTGCGTCACCCCCAGATAACATTCTGTAACTTCCAACACATGCCTGGTTGCCCCCTCATTCTTCACTTGCACAGTAACTTCCAACACATGCCTGGTTACCCCCCCATTCTTCACTTGCACAGTACCTCCAGCCTCACGGTGCATCACCCCCAGATAACATTCTGTAACTTCCAACACATGCCTGGTTGCCCCCTCATTCTTCACTTGCACAGTACTTCCAGCTACACTGTGCATCACCTCCAGATATCGTTCTGTAACTTCCAACACATGCCTGGTTGCCCCCTCATTCTTCACTTGCACAGTACTTCCAGCTACACTGTGCATCATCTCCAGATAACGTTCTGTAACTTCCAAAACATGCCTGGTTGCCCCCTCATTCTTCACTTGCACAGTACTTCCAGCCTCACTGTGCATCACCTCCAGATAACATTCTGTAACTTCCAACACATGCCTGGTTGCCCCCTCATTCTTCACTTGCACAGTACTTCCAGCCTCACTGTGCATCACCTCCAGATAGTGTTCTGTAACTTCCAACACATGCCTGGTTGCCCCCTCATTCTTCACTTGCACAGTACTTCCAGCTACACTGTGCATCACCTCCAGATAACATTCTGTAACTTCCAATACATGCCTGGGTACGCCCTCATTCTTCACTTGCACAGTACTTCCAGCCTCACTGTGCATCACCTCCAGATAACATTCTGTAACTTCCAACACATGCCTGGTTGCCCCCTCATTCTTCACTTGCACAGTAACTTCGAACACATGCCTGGTTGCCCCCTCATTCTTCACTTGCACAGTACTTCCAGCTTCACTGTGCATCACCTCCAGATAACATTCTGTAACTTCCAACACATGCCTGGTTGCCCCCTCATTCTTCACGTGCACAGTAACTTCCAACACATGCCTGGTTACCCCCTCATTCTTCACTTGCAGAGTACTTCCAGCCTCATGGTGCATCACCCCCAGATAACATTCTGTAACTTCCAACACATGCCTCGTTGCCCCCTTATTCTTCACTTGCACAGTACTTCCAGCTACACTGTACATCACCTCCAGATATCGTTCTGTAACTTCCAACACATGCCTGGTTGCCCCCTCATTCTTCACTTGCACAGTACTTCCAGCTACACTGTGCATCACCTCCAGATAACGTTCTGTAACTTCCAAAACATGCCTGCTTGCCCCCTCTTTCTTCACTTGCACAGTACTTCCAGCCTCACTGTGCATCACCTCCAGATAACATTCTGTAACTTCCAACACATGCCTGGTTGCCCCCTCATTCTTCACTTGCACAGTAACTTCCAACACATGCCTGGTTGCCCCCTCATTCTTCACTTGCACAGTACTTCCAGCCTCACGGTGCATCACCTCCAGATACCATTCTGTAATTTCCAACACATGCCTGGTTGCCCCCTCATTCTTCACTTGCACAGTACTCCCAGCCTCACTGTGCATCACCACCAGATAACATTCTGTAACTCCCAACACATGCCTGGTTACCCCCTCATTTTTCACTTGCACAGTACTTCCAGCCTCACTGTGCATCACCTCCAGATTACATTCTGTAACCTCCAACACATGCCTGGTTACCCCCTCATTCATCACTTGCACAGTACTTCCAGCTACACTGTGCATCACCTCCAGATAACATTCTGTAACTTCCAACACATGCCTGGTTACCCCCTCATTCTTCACTTGCACAGAACTTCCAGCCTCACTGTGCATCACCTCCAGATAACATTCTGTAACTTCCAACACATGCCTGGTTGCCCCCTCATTCTTCACTTGCACAGTACTTCCAGCCTCACTGTGCATCACCTCCAGATAACGTTCTGTAACTTCCAACACATGCCTGGTTACCCCCTCATTCTTCACTTGCACAGTACTTCCAGCCTCACTGTGCATCACCTCCAGATAACGTTCTGTAACTTCCAACACATGCCTGGTTGCCCCCTCATTCTTCACTTGCACAGTACTTCCAGCCACACTGTGCATCACCTCCAGATAGCGTTCTGTAACTTCCAACACATGCCTGGTTGCCCCCTCATTCTTCACTTGCACAGCACTTCCAGCTACACTGTGCATCACCTCCAGATAACATTCTGTAACTTCCAACACATGCCTGGTTGCCCCCTCATTCTTCACTTGCACAGAACTTCCAGCATCACTGTGCATCACCTCCAGATAACATTCTGTAACTTCCAACACATGCCTGGTTGCCCCCTCATTTTTCACTTGCACAGTAACTTCCAACACATGCCTGGTTACCCCCTCATTCTTCACTTTCACAGTACTTCCAGCCTCATGGTGCATCACCCCCAGATAACATTCTGTAACTTCCAACACATACCTGGTTGCCCCCTCATTCTTAACTTGCACAGTAACTTCCAACACATGCCTGGTTACCCCCTCATTTTTCACTTTCACAGTACTTCCAGCCTCACTGTGCATCACCTCCAGATAACATTCTGTAACTTCCAACACATGCCTGGTTGCCCCCTCATTCTTCACTTGCACAGTAACTTCCAACACATGCCTGGTTACCCCCTCATTCTTCACTTTCACAGTACTTCCAGCCTCACTGTGCATCACCTCCAGATAACATTCTGTAACTTCCAACACATGCCTGGACGCCCCTTCATTCTTCACTTGCACAGTACTTCCAGCCTCACTGTGCATCACCTCCAGATAGCGTTCTGTAACTTCCAACACATGCCTGGACGCCCCCTCATTCTTCACTTGCACAGTACTTCCAGCCTCACTGTGCATCACCTCCAGATAACATTCTGTAACTTCCAACACCTGCGTGGACGCCCCCTCATTCTTCACTTGCACAGTACTTCCAGCCTCACTGTGCATCACCTCCAGATACCATTCTGTAACTTCCAACACATGCCTGGTTGCCCCCTCATTCTTCACTTGCACAGTAACTTCCAACACATTCCTGGTTACCCCATCATTCTTCACTTGCACAGTACTTCCAGCCTCACTGTGCATCACCCCCAGATAACATTCTGTAACTTCCAACACATGACTGGTTGCCCCCTCATTCTTCACTTTCACAGTACTTCCAGCCTCACTGTGCATCACCTCCAGATAGCGTTCTGTAACTTCCAACACATGCCTGGTTACCACCTCATTTTTCACTTGCACAGTAACTTCCAACGCATGCCTGGTTACCCCCTCATTCTTCACTTTCACAGTACTTCCAGCCTCACGGTGCATCACTTCCATATAACATTCTGTAACTTCCAACACATGCCTGGTTGCCCCCTCATTCTTCACTTACACAGTAACTTCCAACACATGCCTGGTTACCCCCTCATTCTTCACTTTCACAGTACTTCCAGCCTCACTGTGCATCACCTCGGGATAGCGTTCTGTAACTTCCAACACATGCCTGGTTGCCCCCTCATTTTTCACTTGCACAGTACTTCCAGCCTCACTGTGCATCACCTCCAGATAACATTCTGTAACTTCCAACACATGCCTGGACGCCCCCTCATTCTTCACTTGCACAGTACTTCCAGCTACACTGTGCATCACCTCCAGATAACATTCTGTAACTTCCAACACATGCCTGGTTACCCCCTCATTCTTCACTTGCACAGTAACTTCCAACACATGCCTGGTTACCCCCTCATTCTTCACTTTCACAGTACTACCAGCCTCACGGTGCATCACCCCCAGATAACATTCTGTAACTTCCAACACATACCTGGTTGCCCCCTCATTCTTAACTTGCACAGTAACTTCCAACACATGCCTGGTTACCCCCTCATTCTTCACTTTCACAGTACTTCCAGCCTCACTGTGCATCACCTCCAGATAACATTCTGTAACTTCCAACACATGCGTGGACGCCCCCTCATTCTTCACTTGCACAGTACTTCCAGCTTCACTGTGCATCACCTCCAGATAACATTCTGTAACTTCCAACACATGCCTGGTTGCCCCCTCATTCTTCACTTGCACAGTAACTTCCAACACATTCCTGGTTACCCCATCATTTTTCACTTGCACAGTACTTCCAGCCTCACTGTGCATCACCCCCAGATAACATTCTGTAACTTCCAACACATGACTGGTTGCCCCCTCATTCTTCACTTTCACAGTACTTCCAGCCTCACTGTGCATCACCTCCAGATAGCGTTCTGTAACTTCCAACACATGCCTGGTTACCACCTCATTTTTCACTTGCACAGTAACTTCCAACACATGCCTGGTTACCCCCTCATTCTTCACTTTCACAGTACTTCCAGCCTCACGGTGCATCACTTCCATATAACATTCTGTAACTTCCAACACATGCCTGGTTGCCCCCTCATTCTTCACTTACACAGTAACTTCCAACACATGCCTGGTTACCCCCTCATTCTTCACGTTCACAGTACTTCCAGCCTCACTGTGCATCACCTCCAGATAGCGTTCTGTAACTTCCAACACATGCCTGGTTGCCCCCTCATTTTTCACTTGCACAGTACTTCCAGCCTCACTGTGCATCACCTCCAGATAACATTCTGTAACTTCCAACACATGCCTGGACGCCCCCTCATTCTTCACTTGCACAGTACTTCCAGCTACACTGTGCATCACCTCCAGATAACATCCTGTAACTTCCAACACATGCCTGGTTACCCCCTCATTTTTCACTTGCACAGTACTTCCAGCCTCACTGTGCATCACCTCCAGATAACATTCTGTAACTTCCAACACATGCCTGGTTGCCCCCTCATTCTTCACTTGCACAGTAACTTCCAACACATGCCTGGTTGCACCCTCATTCTTCACTTGCACAGTACTTCCAGCCTCACGGTGCATCACCTCCAGATAACATTCTCTAACTTCCAACACATGCCTGGTTGCCCCCTCATTCTTCACTTGCACAGTACTCCCACCCTCACTGTGCATCACCTCCAGATAACGTTCTGTAACTTCCAACACATGCCTGGTTGCCCCCTCATTCTTCACTTGCACAGTACCCCCAGCCTCACTGTGCAACACCTCCAGATAACGTTCTGTAACTTCCAACACATGCCTGGTTACCCCCTCATTCTTCACTTGCACAGTACTTCCAGCCTCACTGTGCATCACCTCCAGATAACGTTCTGTAACTTCCAACACATGCCTGGTTGCCCCCTCATTCTTCACTTGCACAGTACTTCCAGCCACACTGTGCATCACCTCCAGATAGCGTTCTGTAACTTCCAACACATGCCTGGTTGCCCCCTCATTCTTCACTTGCACAGTACTTCCAGCTACACTGTGCATCACCTCCAGATAACATTCTGTAACTTCCAACACATGCCTGGTTGCCCCCTCATTCTTCACTTGCACAGAACTTCCAGCCTCACTGTGCATCACCTCCAGATAACATTTTGTAACTTCCAACACATGCCTGGTTGCCCCCTCATTTTTCACTTGCACAGTAACTTCCAACACATGCCTGGTTACCCCCTCATTCTTCACTTTCACAGTACTTCCAGCCTTACGGTGCATCACCCCCAGATAACATTCTGTAACTTCCAACACATACCTGGTTGCCCCCTCATTCTTAACTTGCACAGTAACTTCCAACACATGCCTGGTTACCCCCTCATTTTTCACTTTCACAGTACTTCCAGCCTCACTGTGCATCACCTCCAGATAACATTCTGTAACTTCCAACACATGCCTGGTTGCCCCCTCATTCTTCACTTGCACAGCAACTTCCAATACATGCCTGGTTACCCCCTCATTCTTCACTTTCACAGTACTTCCAGCCTCACTGTGCATCACCTCCAGATAGCATTCTGTAACTTCCAACACATGCCTGGTTGCCCCCTCATTCTTCACTTGCACAGTACTTCCAGCCTCACTGTGCATCACCTCCAGATAACATTCTGTAACTTCCAACACATGCCTGGTTGCCCCCTCATTCTTCACTTGCAAAGTACTTCCAGCCTCACTGTGCATCACCTCCAGAGAACATTCTGTAACTTCCAACACATGCCTGGACGCCCCCTCATTCTTCACTTGCACAGTACTTCCAGCTATACTGTGCATCACCTCCAGATAACATTCTGTAACTTCCAACACATTCCTGGTTACCCCCTCATTCTTCACTTGCACAGTACTTCCAGCCTCATGGTGCATCACCCCCAGATAACATTCTGTAACTTCCAACACATGCCTGGTTGCCCCCTCATTCTTCACTTTCACAGTACTTCCAGCCTCGCTGTGCATCACCTCCAGATAACATTCTGTAACTTCCAACACATGCCTGGTTGCCCTCTCATTCTTCACTTGCACAGTAACTTCCAACACATGCCTGGTTACCCCCTCATTCTTCACTTTCACAGTACTTCCAGCCTCGCTGTGCATCACCTCCAGATAACATTCTGTAACTTCCAACACATGCCTGGTTGCCCCCTCATTCTTCACTTGCACAGTACTTCCAGCTACACTGTGCATCACCTCCACATAGCGTTCTGTAACTTCCAACACATGCCTGGTTACCCCCTCATTTTTCACTTGCACAGTAACTTCCAACACATGCCTGGTTGCCCCCTCATTCTTCACTTTCACAGTACTTCCAGCCTCGCTGTGCATCACCTCCAGATAACATTCTGTAACTTCCAACACATGCCTGGTTGCCCCCTCATTCTTCACTTGCACAGTACTGCCAGCTACACTGTGCATCACCTCCACATAGCGTTCTGTAACTTCCAACACATGCCTGGTTACCCCCTCATTTTTCACTTGCACAGTAACTTCCAACACATGCCTGGTTACCCCCTCATTCTTCACTTTCACAGTACTTCCAGCCTCACGGTGCATCACCCCCAGATAACATTCTGTAACTTCCAACACATGCCTGGTTTCCCCCTCATTCTTAACTTGCACAGTAACTTCCAACACATGCCTGGTTACCCCCTCATTTTTCACTTTCACAGTACTTCCAGCCTCACTGTGCATCACCTCCAGATAACATTCTGTAACTTCCAACACATGCCTGGTTGCCCCCTCATTTTTCACTTGCACAGTACTTCCAGCCTCACTGTGCATCACCTCCAGATAACATTCTGTAACTTCCAACACATGCCTGGACGCCCCCTCATTCTTCACTTGCACAGTACTTCCAGCTACACTGTGCATCACCTCCAGATAACATTCTGTAACTTCCAACACATGCCTGGTTACCCCCTCATTCTTCACTTGCACAGAACTTCCAGCCTCACTGTGCATCACCTCCAGATAACATTCTGTAACTTCCAACACATACCTGGTTGCCCCCTCATTTTTCACTTGCACAGTACTTCCAGCCTCACTGTGCATCACCTCCAGATAACATTCTGTAACTTCCAACACATGCCTGGTTGCCCCCTCATTCTTCACTTGCACAGTAACTTCCAACACATGCCTGGTTGCCCCCTCATTCTTCACTTGCACAGTACTTCCAGCCTCACGGTGCATCACCTGAAGATAACATTCTGTAACTTCCAACACATGCCTGGTTGCCCCCTCATTCTTCACTTGCACAGTACTTCCAACCTCACGGTGCATCACCTGAAGATAACATTCTGTAACTTCCAACACATGCCTGGTTGCCCCCTCATTCTTCACTTGCACAGTACTCCCAGCCTCACTGTGCATCACCTCCAGATAACGTTCTGTAACTTCCAACACATGCCTGGTTGCCCCCTCATTCTTCACTTGCACAGTACTTCCAGCCACACTGTGCATCACCTCCAGATAGCGTTCTGTAACTTCCAACACATGCCTGGTTGCCCCCTCATTCTTCACTTGCACAGTACTTCCAGCTACACTGTGCATCACCTCCAGATAACATTCTGTAACTTCCAACACATGCCTGGTTGCCCCCTCATTCTTCACTTGCACAGAACTTCCAGCCTCACTGTGCATCACCTCCAGATAACATTCTGTAACTTCCAACACATGCCTGGTTGCCCCCTCATTTTTCACTTGCACAGTAACTTCCAACACATGCCTGGTTATCCCCTCATTCTTCACTTTCACAGTACTTCCAGCCTCACGGTGCATCACCCCCAGATAACATTCTGTAACTTCCAACACATACCTGGTTGCCCCCTCATTCTTAACTTGCACAGTAACTTCCAACACATGCCTGGTTACCCCCTCATTCTTCACTTTCACAGTACTTCCAGCCTCACTGTGCATCACCTCCAGATAACATTCTGTAACTTCCAACACATACCTGGTTGCCCCCTCGTTCTTCACTTGCACAGAACTTCCAGCCTCACTGTGCATCACCTCCAGATAACATTCTGTAACTTCCAACACATGCCTGGTTACCCCCTCATTCTTCACTTGCACAGTAACTTCCAACACATGCCTGGTTGCCCCCTCATTCTTCACTTGCACAGTACTTCCAGCTACACTGTGCATCACCTCCAGATAACATTCTGTAACTTCCAACACATGCCTGGTTACCCCCTCATTCTTCACTTGCACGGTACTTCCAGCCTCACTGTGCATCACCTCCAGATAACATTCTGTAACTTCCAACACATGCCTGGACGCCCCCTCATTTTTCACTTGCACAGTAACTTCCAACACATGCCTGGTTACCCCCTCATTCTTCACTTTCACAGTACTTCCAGCCTCACGGTGCATCACCTCCAGATAACATTCTGTAACTTCCAACACATGCCTGGTTGCCCCCTCATTCTTCACTTGCACAGTAACTTCCAACACATGCCTGGTTGCCCCCTCATTCTTCACTTGCACAGTACTTCCAGCCTCACGGTGCATCACCTGAAGATAACATTCTGTAACTTCCAACACATGCCTGGTTGCCCCCTCATTCTTCACTTGCACAGTACTCCCAGCCTCACTGTGCATCACCTCCAGATAACGTTCTGTAACTTCCAACACATGCCTGGTTGCCCCCTCATTCTTCACTTGCACAGTACTTCCAACCTCACGGTGCATCACCTGAAGATAACATTCTGTAACTTCCAACACATGCCTGGTTGCCCCCTCATTCTTCACTTGCACAGTACTCCCAGCCTCACTGTGCATCACCTCCAGATAACGTTCTGTAACTTCCAACACATGCCTGGTTGCCCCCTCATTCTTCACTTGCACAGTACTTCCAGCCACACTGTGCATCACCTCCAGATAGCGTTCTGTAACTTCCAACACATGCCTGGTTGCCCCCTCATTCTTCACTTGCACAGTACTTCCAGCTACACTGTGCATCACCTCCAGATAACATTCTGTAACTTCCAACACATGCCTGGTTGCCCCCTCATTCTTCACTTGCACAGAACTTCCAGCCTCACTGTGCATCACCTCCAGATAACATTCTGTAACTTCCAACACATGCCTGGTTGCCCCCTCATTTTTCACTTGCACAGTAACTTCCAACACATGCCTGGTTATCCCCTCATTCTTCACTTTCACAGTACTTCCAGCCTCACGGTGCATCACCCCCAGATAACATTCTGTAACTTCCAACACATACCTGGTTGCCCCCTCATTCTTAACTTGCACAGTAACTTCCAACACATGCCTGGTTACCCCCTCATTCTTCACTTTCACAGTACTTCCAGCCTCACTGTGCATCACCTCCAGATAACATTCTGTAACTTCCAACACATACCTGGTTGCCCCCTCGTTCTTCACTTGCACAGAACTTCCAGCCTCACTGTGCATCACCTCCAGATAACATTCTGTAACTTCCAACACATGCCTGGTTACCCCCTCATTCTTCACTTGCACAGTAACTTCCAACACATGCCTGGTTGCCCCCTCATTCTTCACTTGCACAGTACTTCCAGCTACACTGTGCATCACCTCCAGATAACATTCTGTAACTTCCAACACATGCCTGGTTACCCCCTCATTCTTCACTTGCACGGTACTTCCAGCCTCACTGTGCATCACCTCCAGATAACATTCTGTAACTTCCAACACATGCCTGGACGCCCCCTCATTTTTCACTTGCACAGTAACTTCCAACACATGCCTGGTTACCCCCTCATTCTTCACTTTCACAGTACTTCCAGCCTCACGGTGCATCACCCCCAGATAACATTCTGTAACTTCCAACACATACCTGGTTGCCCCCTCATTCTTAACTTGCACAGTAACTTCCAACACATGCCTGGTTACCCCCTCATTCTTCACTTTCACAGTACTTCCAGCCTCACTGTGCATCACCTCCAGATAACATTCTGTAACTTCCAACACATGCCTGGACGCCCCCTCATTCTTCACTTGCACAGTACTTCCAGCTACACTGTGCATCACCTCCAGATACCATTCTGTAACTTCCAACACATGCCTGGTTACCCCCTCATTCTGCACTTGCACAGAACTTCCAGCCTCACTGTGCATCACCTCCAGATAACATTCTGTAACTTCCAACACATGCCTCGTTGCCCCCTCATTTTTCACTTGCACAGTACTTCCAGCCTCACTGTGCATCACATCCAGATAACATTCTGTAACTTCCAACACATGCCTGGTTACCCCCTCATTCTTCACTTGCACAGTACTTCTAGCCTCACGGTGCATCACCCCCAGATAACATTCTGTAACTTCCAACACATGCCTGGTTGCCCCCTCATTCTTCACTTTCACAGTACTTCCAGCCTCACTGTGCATCACCTCCAGATAACATTCTGTAACTTCCAACACATGCCTGGTTGCCCTCTCATTCTTCACTTGCACAGTAACTTCCAACACATGCCTGGTTACCCCCTCATTCTTCACTTTCACAGTACTTCCAGCCTCATTGTGCATCACCTCCAGATAACATTCTGTAACTTCCAACACATGCCTGGTTGCCCCCTCATTCTTCACTTGCACAGTACTTCCAGCTACACTGTACATCACCTCCAGATAACGTTCTGTAACTTCCAACACATGCCTGGTTACCCCCTAATTCTTCACTTTCACAGACTTCCAGCCTCAGTGTGCATCACCTCCAGATAACATTCTGTAACTTCCAACACATGCCTGGTTGGCCTCTCATTCTTCATTTGCACAGTAACTTCCAACACATGCCTGGTTACCCCCTCATTCTTCACTTGCACAGTACCTCCAGCCACACTGTGCATCACCTCCAGATAACATTCTGTAACTTCCAACACATGCCTGGTTGCCCTCTCATTCTTCACTTGCACAGTACCTCCAGCTTCACTGTGCATCACCTCCAGATAACATTCTGTAACTTCCAACACATGCCTGCTTGCCCCTTCATTCTTTACTTGCACAGTACTTCCAGCCTCACTGTGCATCACCTCCAGATAACATTCTGTAACTTCCAACACATGCCTGGTTGCCCCCTCATTCTTCACTTGCACAGTACTTTCAGCTACACTGTGCATCACCTCTAGATATCGTTCTGTAACTTCCAACACATGCCTGGTTGCCCCCTCATTCTTCACTTGCACAGTACTTCCAGCTACACTGTGCATCACCTCCAGATAGCATTCTGTAACTTCCAACACATGCCTGGTTGCCCCCTGATTCTTCACTTGCACAGTACCTTCAGCCACACTGTGCATCACCTCCAGATAGCGTTCTGTAACTACCAACACATGCCTGGTTGCCCCCTCATTCTTCACTTTCACAGTACTTCCAGCTACACTGTGCATCAACTCCAGATAACATTCTGTAACTTCCAACACATGCCTGGTTACCCCCTCATTCTTGACTTGCACAGTGTGATGCTGGAAATGCATCCGAGGGACAGGGCCTCTGAATCCTTGTCCTTTACTGCTTTTTATCGTGTGTTCTGTCATGTTCTCTGCCCAGGAGTCCATGTGGGACTCCTGGCAGTGCAGCTCTCTCTTTTGGTTTGTTGAACAGACCCATGGGATTCCCTTATGGCACCCATGGGTAGGGGTACAACCCTGTGCCCCTTGTGTATGTTTTTGGGCACCTGTGAGTGGCCCACAGAGCAGGGTATGGGCTGGTGGCAGCTCCATGCTGAATTTGACAGGTGCTCTGGGTGTCCTCCATTTTGGGATACCCAGGCCCTGCCATTGGGATCAGTTGATTCCTGATAGGAAACAAGATGGCCCCTGTGGCCTCTTGATTTCTATTGCCTGTTACCTTGTTTTCCCAAAGTCCTGGAAAGCCCTGACTCTGTCCCTTCCCCCTGACTGGCTGTTGGGTGGAAGTTCCATATATGGTGTTGTTGTGAAGGCCCAGCTAGACTGACTGGAGCCTTCCCAGTGACTGTATGTTATGGGTACCTCCTGTGAGTGGGACCTGGGTGAATGGAGTGTGTGACCAATATACACTCCTTGTTATGATTGTCTGGTTTCCGGCATGAGAGACAAAGACTGAGACAGCCCTGCCCGAAACTGGCCTGAATTCAGTGTGTAGTGTTGAATGGCTGGGTACTTGTCCCAATCCACATTCCTTGTTGTGAGTGTCTGAAAGGGAGGAGTGTGGCCTGAATGCACTGTGTGCCTGATTGGCTGACTGACTGCATAAATGCCCTTCTGTATGATTGGCTGCTGAGAGTGTGCCAGCAGTGTGGATGAGAGACAGAATAGTATATCTGGGGACCTCTCACCACTGGTAATTGTTCAGAAGCGTTCTGGAGCTGAGTCTCCACTCTAAGAGTAACTGGAACTGCTGATCCTCGACGTCCAGCTGGAAGAAGAAGACTTGCTGTTGCATTTGCTTCGACCGATCCGAAGGCTGCCGAAATCGTCGAAGACTGACCTGAGAGAGGACCTGGTAAGGCGCCCTCTTCCCGTGCTCCGAGGGACCATCGAGCACCGCTCCATCTTCGCCAAAGCGCCCTGGAAGTCAGACCCTCGAAAGGCTGCCGACCCGAGACGTGACCGCCGAGGAGGTCGAAGTGAAGCACCCGGACATCGCCGCCGTCGAAGTCCATTGCCGTCGACCAGGGTTCGCAGGCCTGTGTAACCACTGGAGGCCCGTCGAAGTTGTGTTGCCCAGCCGTGGGAACCACTTGACGCCGTGCCGCCGACGACCGGAGCCGTCCGCTCCTTGCCTAAGAACATTTGAATCGAAGGACACCCTCGTCCGCACAGTCGACCGCTTTATCCTGCCGGAGAAAGTCAAGGACGACCAACGCGCCGAGGAGAAACCTGCCGGTGGGTTTCCCGCCACCCGAAGACCACAAAGACTCGAACGACTCGACGCCCTTGCTGGGCCCCCGTCTCCACAATCTTTGCGGTCCAGAACTATTGTCACCGAGGTGCCCCGCATGCCTCTTCCTTGCAGGACGCCGACGCTCCGACGCCGACGAGCACCGCTCGGACAAAGCTGCCGCCTCATCAACGCCGTTCACCCGTGTTCTCCGTCGGACGTTCAACGACCTGTGTCTCCCGCTTTAAAGGGCAGGCACTCAAGAAGGGTCGTCGATTCCCCGACGACGAACGCCGAGTTCCTCGACGGAGGTTCGACGCCCCGTGTCTCCCGCTTGAAAGGGAAGGCATTCAAGAAGGGCCGTCGATTCCCCGCCGCCGAACGCCGAGTTCCTCGACGCTTCTCGACGCCTCTCGACGATCCGTGACTCCCGCTTGAAAGGGGGTCGCTCAAGAAGGATCTGTCGACGCCTATTTGAAGAACTCGACTCCACCAGGTACATTGGGGGGGTAAAAACATTATAGGAGGGAATAAGACTTGCAGAACAATATATGGACTGGGCTTGTGCTATATCTTTATTTTACAGGTTGCCCAGGTGGGGGGATCTCCACACAGAACTGTGTCTAGTGGTAGGGGCCAGTATTCTGCCCACTGCTCAACCATCTTATTTTCTCTCCTCTCTCTATTGCTGGTTTCACTCTATTGATCTGTGTGACATTGTTACAGTATTGTTGATGCACTTTAATAAGATCTAATACAAAGGGTGGTACCACTTTAGAATTGTATATATTTGCCATTGTTGATTTTCCTAAGTACAAAGTGAGTTATTATGATAAGTGTACATAACCTTGAATTTTGATTATATAAAGACTGTGTCTAACCAATACAGTGTGTGGACATTCCTTTGTTGGGCCTTGGGGTCTACACTGTACTTAAGAACCAGCCTGCATCACCTCCTGAGAAGCTAGGCCTTGATTGCTCGACCATAGCTACCGAATAGAGAATCTAGGCTGGGGTCCTCTGTGCCTCCCCTCTACCATATAGAGAGAAGAAGTACAGACCACCCCCTACCGGTCCTTTACAGCTGGTGGCAGCGGTGGGATGCTTATGGTTTTAAGAATCAGTGTATAACCGTGCCACTTACAAAAGATATCTGCACTTTATTAAATTAAGGTTTAGTTGTGTACAAGATAACTGCATTACAAACAATGGAGTCTATTGCAAATGGCAAATTGACTCGGATGAGCTTGGAGGCTCTCCAGCGTGCTTGTGAAGCCAGGGAGTTAGACTTTGTGGATAAGTCTAGTGCTGAGCTGATAGCTGCCCTGGTGAACTACCAGACTGATGGTGAAACTCTTGATGAGGGGGGGAATGCAACCAATGAGGACTCTGCCCCTGGGGTTTCTGCTGAATCTGTTTCTGGGAATGCCGCCATTCCTGCTGCCTCTGTTCCAAAACCCAGCAATTCCTTGGAGCTTGAGTTATTAAGGATGAAATTGTCCTTTGAATACCGCAAGTTGGAAATAGATGCTGAATTTAAGAAAGAGGAGTTGGCTCAACAAGTGGAGCTCAAGAATAGGGATCTCGAACTCAGAAATAAGGACCTTGAACTCAAGAGCCAGGACACTGAATGCCAGAGAATCCAGCTAGAGAAAGCTAGAGTGGAGACTTCAGCTAAAACCAGTGAGAGTGTCAGGTCCCCAGCCACCAAATATATGAAAGATTTGGTTGGTGTATTTGTGGAGGGTTCAGATATCCTCCAATGGATTGAAGCGTTTCAAATGGCTTGTGCGAATCATGATGTTGATAAAAGAGATTGGGCTAAGTGTTTGTTAAGCAGAGTGCCTCAAACTGGATATGACTGTATTCTGAAGCTGAGTGTGGAAGAAAGGGGTCAGTATGAGTGTATGAAGTCTGCTTTGATTGCCAAGTTTGGCAAGACACCTACCCAATACCTTAAAAGGTTCAGCGATTTTAAGAAAAGAGAGAATGCTGCGCACATTAACATGATGGGGTGGATTGATGGATACAAGGTTAAGACTTTTGTTGAATTGTCCCACCTCTTGTTTTTTGAGCATTTTTCTGAAGCCTGTTCACCAGAGCTGCGTCAGTATGTGGCTGACCAGAACATTTTGGACCCCTTTAAGCTGGCTAGGTTGGCTGACAAGTGGGTCTCCCACCGGGTGTCCCCTAAGGACTCCAGTGGGAAGGACAAGGACAAAGAAAAAGGGGCCTCTCAGAAAGCTGAGGAGTCCCACAAGCAGTCACAGTCGGGTAAACCTAAACCTTCCTCTCCCAAGACCCAAAAATCTAGTGGGGATAAGTCATCTGTGGGTGGGAATAAGAGTAGTGGTCCACCTGCTGCAAAGCAGGCTCCCAGTGGTTCCAGTACCGTACCCCGCACTCCTGGCACTTGTTGGGACTGTGGGGCTCTGGGTCACAGAAGGGGTGACTCCAAGTGTAAAGGTAAGGCACTTGGAGTACAGGCTGTCAGCCTGACCTACCCTTACCCCGTGTCTGAGGTGGAGGCCACTGTCCTCCCCTCCTCTACCGGGATCACATTTGGTGCTCCGGTAGAGATTTCCTTAGTGTCCCTTGGGGCCTGGGACCAGTATGCCGAAGTACTGGCGACTATCCCACAGAACACCCGTAGGTTTTTGAGAAGTGTCCTCTTGAATGGCCAGCCTTCTACTGGTTTGAGAGACACTGGGGCAAGCGACGACAGTGGTGGACAGGACCCTGCTCAAGCCAGAGGACTATGTAGGTGCTCCTCTGAGAACCACCAGGTTAGCTGGTGAGCCTCCCAAATTATCGCCTGTAGCCTTAGTCACACTCATGATTGGAGACAAGACAGCAAAGCTTCCTGCCTGGTTCAGGACAATGTCCCTGCTAACATTCTTTTAGGAAATGATCGAGTAGAGTTGGGGTTGATCTCGGATGGTCTTCCCATGACTGCTGCTGCAGTCACTAGGTCACAGGTGACACCGGGTCTGGCTTAGAGTCAGGTACCCGAGCCAAAGGCAAGGCCTAAGGCAAGAAGATGGAAGACCAAGAAGGCCACCTCTGTGGAGGGAACACCTTCTCTTCCTGCTGTTCCGACAGCACCCATTGGGATCCATGCTCCGGACGGGCTGGGTCCAGTGGAAGACCCAAACTCAACTCCTGTGGGAGAAGAGACAGAAGACTCTCCTGTGGGAGAGGTTCTCAACCCGGAGGATCATCCCGACCTTCAATGCTTGTTAGCTGAAGGGGGACCCTCCCGGGCAGACTTCTGTAAGGGACAGAGAGAGTGCCACTCTCTCGAGGGACTGAGGAAACAGGCCCTGTCCCAGGCACAAAGAGAAGTGCCTAGGACATTCCGGATTTATTGGGAGGGTGAGCTCCTTGTTAGTGAGCCCACTAAGCCTGAACCTGGTGCCCTCAAGAGGTTGGTGGTACCCCAGGTTTACAGGCCCTTCCTACTGCAGTTGGCGCATGAGGTGCCCTTGGCTGGTCATCTTGGGACCAAGAAGACTAAGCAGAGGCTCTCTGCCCATTTCTACTGGCCACGGATGGGAGTAGAGGTGGAGTCCCACTGCAGGACCTGCCCAACTTGTCAGTTGTCTGGCAAGACTGGAGGCAGTGTCATTTCCCCACTGCAGCCATTGCCAGTGGTTGGCACACCATTTGAGAGGGTGGGCATCGACATCGTCGGTCCCCTTGACCCTCCCACTTCAGGTGGACATCGGTTCATCCTGGTCTTGGTAGATCATGCCACCAGGTACCCTGAGGCAATACCCCTTCGGACTGTTACTGCCAAGGTGGTTGCCAGGGCTCTCCTGGGCATTTTCACCCGTGTTGGATTCCCCAAAGAGGTTGTCTCTGACAGAGGATCCAACTTCATGTCTAGTTACATGAAAACCATGTGGAAAGAGTGCGGGGTAACCTACAAGTTCTCCACCTCTTACCACCCCCAGACCAATGGTCTGGTTGAGAGATTTAATAAAACTCTCAAGGGCATGCTAGGGGCTTTGGAAGAACCCCTAAGGAGGAAATGGGATCTCCTCCTGCCATGCCTGCTGTTTGCTTACAGAGAGGTACCTCAAGAGGGTGTTGGTTTCAGCCCCTTTGAGTTACTCTTTGGACATCCCGTGAGGGGGCCCCTCGCCTTGATCAGAGAAGGCTTGGAAGCCACCCCTCCAGGTCCCGCCAAGCAAGTGGGGGACTATGTGTTAGGCCTCAGACGGAGGATGACACAAATGATGGGTCAGGCAACAGCAAATCTCAAGGCCAGCCAGGAATTGAATAAGTACTGGCATGACCTTAAAGCCTCGCAAGTGGATTGGACTCCGGGACAGGAAATCCTTGTGATGGAGCTTACCAAGCCTAGAGCTTTGGCAGACAAGTGGACTGGACCCTTCAGTATCATCTCCAAGATGGGCGAAGTCAATTATCTGGTTGACATGGGAGCCTCTGGGGTAGCCCCTCAGGTATTCCATGTCAACCGGCTCAAGCCTTTCCACCGGCGAGCAGAAGTCTCATGTCTCTTGCTAGCTTCAGGGCAAGAAGAGGATGAGAGTGAGCCCCTTCCTGATTTGCTGCATAGCAACCCTCAGGATGGCTCAGTAGAGGGAGTACATCTCTCTCCGGATTTGACAACAGAGCAACAGAGGGCCTGCAGGGCTCTGCTCCAACAGTATGCCTCTCTGTTTTCACTGACGCCAGGCCTTACACCGTGGTGTAGGCATGAAATTGACACTGGTGACAGTGTGCCTGTCAAAAGCAGGTGCTACCGTATGTCAGATACCGTCAAGAACCACATCCAGGCTGAGGTCGCCAAGATGTTGGATCTGGGTGTTATTGAACCCTCAACCAGTCCCTGGTCCAGTCCAGTGGTCCTTGTCCCCAAGGCAAGTTCCCAGGTGGGTACCAAGGATTGGAGGTTCTGTGTGGACTACCGAGGAGTCCATGCCGTCACCAAAACTGACGCGCACCCATTGCCCAGGGCTGATGAGCTTGTGGACACCAGAGGTGCTGCCAAATTTGTGAGCACCTTTGACCTTACCTCAGGCTATTGGCAAATAGCTCTGACGGACCATGCCAAGGAAAAGACGGCCTTCTCAACACCTGAGGGACTCTACCAGTTTAGGGTCATGCCTTTTGGGTTGAAGAATGCCCCTGCCACCTTCCAGAGATTGGTCAACCATGCGCTCAATGGGCTGAAAGCCTTTTGTGTGGCTTACTTAGACGACATTGCCGTCTACAGTTCCACCTGGGAAGAACATTTGACACATCTGGATAAGGTGTTGCAGGCCTTGAAAAGGGCTAACCTCACTATCAAGGCCACCAAGTGCCAGATAGCTCAGGGGAAAGTTACCTATCTTGGTCATGAGGTAGGAGGGGGTCAAATCCAACCTCTCTCCAGTAAAGTACAGGATGTACAGAACTGGGAGACTCCCACTACTCAAACCCAGGTGAGAGCCTTTTTGGGCCTCACTGGGTACTATCGCAATTTCATGGCAGACTATGGAACAGCTGCACCCCTGACAGCTCTAACTTCACCCAAACAGCCTAGGAAGGTTAATTGGACCGAAGACTGTCATAGGGCCTTTGATGGCTTGAAAGAAAGTCTGTTTAGGGCACCTGTGTTGTGTGCGCCTGACTACAGCCGACCCTTTATCGTCCAGACGGATGCCTGCGACACCGGAATTGGAGCTGTCTTGTCCCAGTTAGATGACAAAGGGAGAGAACATCCTATCATATTCATCAGTAGACAACTCAAGGGTAGAGAACTTAGGTGGGCTACTGTTGAAAAGGAGTGTTTTAGCATAGTTTGGAGCCTTAGGTGTTTTAGGCCCTACCTTACGGGGTCTACCTTCAAGGTCCAAACAGATCATAAGCCCCTGAAGTGGCTTATACAAATGAAGGGTGAGAATCTGAAATTGCTCAGGTGGTCCATTAGCCTGCAAGGGCTAGACTTCACCATAGAGCACAGACCAGGGAAGAGTCACGATAATGCAGATGGCCTTTCCAGAAGGTATGTTGACCGTCTGGATGAGGGTGTCTATCCCGTGGGAGATTAGACACCCTCCACCTCAGTCTGGGGGGGGCGACTGTGATGTTGGAAATGCATCCGAGGGACAGGGCGTCTGAATCCTTGTCCTTTACTGCTTTTTATCGTGTGTTCTGTTGTGTTTTCTGCCCAGGAGTCCATGTGGGACTCCTGGCAGTGCAGCTCTCTCTTTTGGTTTGGTGAACAGACCCATGGGATACCCTTATGGCACCCATGGGTAGGGGTACAACCCTGTGCCCCTAGTGTATGTTTTGGGCACCTGTGGGTGGCCCAAAGAGCAAGGTATGGGCTGGTGGCAGCTCCATGCTGAATTTGACAGGTGCTTTGGGTGTACTCCATTTTGGGATACCCAGGCCCTGCCATTGGGATCAGTTGATTCCTGATAGGAAACAAGATGGCCCCTGTGGCCTCTTGCTTTCTTGCCTGTTACCTTGTTTTCCCAAAGTCCTGGGAAGCCCTGACTCTGTCCCTTCCCCCTGACTGGCTGTTGGGTGGAAGTTCCATATATGGTGTTGTTGTGAAGGCCCAGCTAGACTGACTGGAGCCTTCCCAGTGACTGTATGTTGTGGGTACCTCCTGTGGGTGGGACCTGGGTGAATGGAGTGTGTGACCAATATACACTCCTTGTTGTGGTTGTCTGGTTTCTGGTATGAGAGACAAAGACTGAGACAGCCCTGCCCGAAACTGGCCTGAATTCAGTGTGTAGTGTTGAATGGCTGGGTACTTGTCCCAATCCACATTCCTTGTTGTGAGTGTCTGAAAGGGAGGAGTGTGGCCTGAATGCACTGTGTGCCTGATTGGCTGACTGACTGCATAAATGCCCTTCTGTATGATTGGCTGCTGAGAGTGTGCCAGCAGTGTGGATGAGAGACAGAATAGTATATCTGGGGACCTCTCACCACTGGTAATTGTTCAGAAGCGTTCTGGAGCTGAGTCTCCACTCTAAGAGTAACTGGAACTGCTGATCCTCGACGTCCAGCTGGAAGAAGAAGACTTGCTGTTGCATTTGCTTCGACCGATCCGAAGGCTGCCGAAATCGTCGAAGACTGACCCGAGAGAGGACCTGGTAAGGCGCCCTCTTCCCGTGCTCCGAGGGACCATCGAGCACCGCTCCATCTTCGCCGAAGCGCCCTGGAAGTCAGACCCTCGAAAGGCTGCCGACCCAAGACGGGACCGCCGAGGAGGTCGAAGTGAAGCACCCGGACATCGCCGCCGTCGAAGTCCATTGCCGTCGACCAGGGTTCGCAGGTCTGTGTAACCGCTGGAGGCCCGTCGAAGTTGTGTTGCCCAGCCGTGGGAACCACTTGACGCCTTGCCGCCGACGACCGGAGATGTCCGCTCCTTGCATAAGAACATTTGAATCGAAGGACTCCCTCGTCCGCACCGTCGACCGCTTTATCCTGCCGGAGAAAGTCGAGGACGACCAACGCGCCGAGGAGAAACCTGCCGGTGGGTTTCCCGCCACCCGAAGACCACAAAGACTCGAACGACTCGACGCCCTTTTGGGCCCCCTTCTCCACAATCTTTGCGGTCCAGAACTATTGTCACCGAGGTGCCCCGCACGCCTCTTCCTTGCAGGACGCCGACGCTCCGACGCTGACGAGCACCGCTCGGACGAAGCTGCCGCCTCATCGACGCCGTTCACCCGTGTTCTCCGTCGGACGTTCGACGACCTGTGTCTCCCGCTTTAAAGGGCAGGCACTCAAGAAGGGTCGTCGATTCCCTGACGACGAACGCCGAGTTCCTCGACGGACGTTCGACGCCCCGTGTCTCCCACTTGAAAGGGAAGGCATTCAAGAAGGGCCGTCGATTCCCCGCCGCCGAACGTCGAGTTCCTCGACGCTTCTCGACGCCTCTCGACGATCAGTGACTCCCGCTTGAAAGGGCGTCGCTCAAGAAGGTTCTGTCGACGCCTCTTTGAAGAACTCGACTCCACCAGGTACATTGGGGGGGTAAAAACATTATAGGAGGGAATAAGACTTGCAGAACAATATATGGACTGGGCTTGTGCTATATCTTTATTTTACAGGTTGCCCAGGTGGGGGGATCTCCACACAGAACTGTGTCTAGTGGTAGGGGCCAGTATTCTGCCCATTGCTCAACCATCTTATTTTCTCTCCTCTCTATATTGCTGGTTTCACTCTATTGATCTGTGTGACATTGTTACAGTATTGTTGATGCACTTTAATAAGATCTAATACAAAGGGTGGTACCACTTTAGAATTGTATATATTTGCCATTGTTGATTTTCCTAAGTACAAAGTGAGTTATTATGATAAGTGTACATAACCTTGAATATTGATTATATAAAGACTGTGTCTAACCAATACAGTGTGTGGACATTCCTTTGTGGGGGCTTGGGGACTACACTGTACTTAAGAACCAGCCTGCATCACCTCCTGAGAAGCTAGACCTTGATTGCTCGACCATAGCTACCGAATAGAGAATCTAGGCTGGGGTGCTCTGTGCCTCCCCTCTACCATATAGAGAGCAGAAGTACAGACCACCCCCTACCAGTCCTTTACAGACAGTACTTCCAGCCTCACTGTACATCACCTCCAGATAACATTCTGTAACTTCCAACACATGCCTGGTTGCCCCCTCATTATTCACTTGCACAGTAACTTCCAACAAATGCCTGGTTACCCCCTCATTCTTCGCTTACACAGTACTTCCAGCCTCACGGTGCATCACCCCAGATAACATTCTGTAACTTCCAACACATGCCTGGTTACCCCCTCATTCTTCACTTGCACAGTACTTCCAGCCTCCCTGTGCATCACCTCCAGATAACGTTCTGTAACTTCCAACACATGCCTGGTTGCCCCCTCATTCTTCACTTGCACAGTACTTCCAGCCACACTGTGCATCACCTCCAGATAGCGTTCTGTAACTTCCAACACATGCCTGGCTGCCCCCTCATTCTTCACTTGCACAGTACTTCCAGCCACACTGTGCATCACCTCCAGATAACATTCTGTAACTTCCAACACATGCCTGGTTACCCCCTCATTCTTCACTTGCACAGTACTTCCAGCCTCACTGTGCATCACCTCCAGATAACATTCTGTAACTTCCAAAACATGCCTGGTTGCCCTCTCATTCTTCACTTGCACAGTACTTCCAGCCACACTGTGCATCACCTCCAGATAGCGTTCTGTAACTTCCAACACATGCCTGGTTGCCCCCTCATTCTTCACTTGCACAGTACTTCCAGCCTCACTGTGCATCACCTCCAGATAACATTCTGTAACTTCCAACACATGTCTGGTTGCCCTCTCATTCTTCACTTGCACAGTACTTCCAGCTACACTGTGCATCACCTCCAGATATCATTCTGTACCTTCCAACACATGCCTGGTTGCCCTCTCATTCTTCACTTGCACAGTAACTTCCAACACATGCCTGGTTACCCCCTCATTCTTCACTTTCACAGTACTTCCAGCCTCACGGTGTATCACCCCCAGATAACGTTCTGTAACTTCCAACACATGCCTGGTTGCCCCCTCATTCTTCACTTGCACAGTACTTCCAGCTACACTGTGCATTACCTCCAGATAACATTCTGTAACTTCCAACACATGCCTGGTTACCCCCTCATTCTTCACTTGCACAGTACTTCCAGCCTCCCTGTGCATCACCTCCAGATAACGTTCTGTAACTTCCAACACATGCCTGGTTGCCCCCTCATTCTTCACTTGCACAGTACTTCCAGCCACACTGTGCATCACCTCCAGATAACGTTCTGTAACTTCCAACACATGCCTGGTTGCCCCCTCATTCTTCACTTGCACAGTACTTCCAGACTCACTGTGCATCACCTCCAGATAACGTTCTGTAACTTCCAACACATGCCTGGTTGCCCCCTCATTCTTCACTTGCACAGTACTTCCAGCTACACTGTGCATTACCTCCAGATAACATTCTGTAACTTCCAACACATGCCTGGTTGCCCCCTCATTCTTCACTTGCACGGTACTTCCAGCCTCACTGTGCATCACCTCCAGATAACATTCTGTAACTTCCAACATATGCCTGGTTGCCCCCTCATTCTTCACTTGCACAGTACCTCTAGCTACACTGTGCATCACCTCCAGATAATATTCTGTAACTTCCAACACATGCCTGGTTACCCCATCATTCTTCACTTGCACAGTACTTCCAGCCTCACTGTGCATCACCTCCAGATAACATTCTGTAACTTCCAACACATGCCTGGTTGCCCCCTCATTCTTCACTTGGACAGTACTTCCAGCCTCACGGTGCATCACCCCCAGATAACATTCTGTAACTTCCAACACATGCCTGGTTGCCCCCTCATTCTTCACTTGCACAGTACTTCCAGCTACACTGTGCATCACCTCCAGATATCATTCTGTAACTTCCAACACATGCCTGGTTGCCCCTCATTCTCCACTTGCACAGTAACTTCCAACACATGCCTGGTTACCCCCTCATTCTTCACTTTCACAGTACTTCCAGCCTCATGGTGCATCACCCCAGATAACATTCTGTAACTTCCAACACATGCCTGGTTGCCCCCTCATTCTTCACTTGCACAGTACTTCCAGCCTCACGGTGCATCACCCCCAGATAACATTCTGTAACTTCCAACACATGACTGGTTGCCTCCTCATTCTTCACTTGCACAGTACTTCCAGCTACACTGTGCATCACCTCCAGATATCCTTCTGTAACTTCCAACACATGCCTGGTTGCCCCCTCATTCTCCACTTGCACAGTAACTTCCAACACATGCCTGGTTAACCCTCATTCTTCACTTTCACAGTACTTCCAGCCTCACGGTGCATCACCCCCAGATAACATTCTGTCACTTCCAACACATGTCTGGTTGCCCCCTCATTCTTCACTTGCACAGTACTCCCAGCTACACTGTGCATCACCTCCAGATAGCGTTCTGTAACTTCCAACACATGCCTGGTTGCCCCCTCATTCTTCACTTGCACAGTACTTCCAGCCACACTGTGCATCACCTCCAGATAGCGTTCTGTAACTTCCAACACATGCCTGGTTGCCCCCTCATTCTTCACTTGCACAGTACTTCCAGCCTCACTGTGCATCACCTCCAGATAACGTTCTGTAACTTCCAACACATGCCTGGTTACCCCCTCATTAATCACTTGCACAGTACTTCCAGCCACACTGTGCATCACCTCCAGATAACGTTCTGTAACTTCCAACACATGCCTGGTTACCCCCTCATTCTTCACTTGCACAGTACTCCCAGCCTCACTGCGCATCACCTCCAGATAACGTTCTGTAACTTCCAACACATGCCTGGTTACCCCCTCATTCTTCACTTGCACAGTACCCCCAGCCTCACTGCGCATCACCTCCAGATAACGTTCTGTAAATTCCAACACATGCCTGGTTGCCCCCTCATTCTTCACTTGCACAGTACCTCCAGCCACACTGCGCATCACCTCCAGAGAGCGTTCTGTAACTTCCAACGCATGCCTGGTTGCCCCCTCATTCTTCACTTGCACAGTACCTCCAGCCACACTGTGCATCACCTCCAGATAGCGTTCTGTAACTTCCAACGCATGCCTGGTTGCCCCCTCATTCTTCACTTGCACAGTACTTCCAGCCTCACTGTGCATCACCTCCAGATAGCGTTCTGTAACTTCCAACGCATGCCTGGTTGCCCCCTCATTCTTCACTTGCACAGTACTTCCAGCCACACTGTGCATCACCTCCAGATAGCGTTCTGTAACTTCCAACGCATGCCTGGTTGCCCCCTCATTCTTCACTTGCACAGTACCTCCAGCCACACTGTGCATCACCTCCAGATAGTGTTCTGTAACTTCCAACACATGCCTGGTTGCCCCCTCATTCTTCACTTGCACAGTACTTCCAGCCTCACTGTGCATCACCTCCAGATAATGTTCTGTAACTTCCAACGCATGCCTGGTTACCCCCTCATTCCTCACTTGCACAGTACTCCCAGCCTCACTGTGCATCACCTGCAGATAACGTTCTGTAACTTCCAACACATGCCTGGTTGCCCCCTCATTCTTCACTTGCACAGTACTCCCAGCCTCACTGTGCATCACCTCCAGATAGCGTTCTGTAACTTCCAACACATGCCTGGTTGCCCCCTCATTCTTCACTTGCACAGTACCTCCAGCCACACTGTGCATCACCTCCAGATAGCGTTCTGTAACTTCCAACACATGCCTGGTCTTCACTTGCACAGTAACTTCCAACACATGCCTGGTTACCCCCTCATTCTTCACTTGCACAGTACTTCCAGCTACACTGTGCATCACCTCCAGATAGCGTTCTGTAACTTCCAACACATGCCTGGTTGCCCCCTCATTCTTCACTTGCACAGTACTTCCAGCTACACTGTGCATCACCTCCAGATAACGTTCTGTAACTTCCAACACATGCCTGGTTGCCCCCTCATTCTTCACTTGCACAGTACTCCGAGCCTCACTGTGCATCACCTCCAGATAACGTTCTGTAACTTCCAACACATGCCTGGTTGCCCCCTCATCCTTCACTTGCACAGTACTCCCAGCCTCACTGTGCATCACCTCCAGATAACGTTCTGTAACTTCCAACACATGCCTGGTTGCCCCCTCATTCTTCACTTGCACAGTACCTCCAGCCACACTGTGCATCACCTCCAGATAGCGTTCTGTGACTTCCAACACATGCCTGGTTGCCCCCTCATTCTTCACTTGCACAGTACCTCCAGCCACACTGTGCATCACCTCCAGATAGCGTTCTGTGACTTCCAACACATGCCTGGTTGCCCCCTCATTCTTCACTTGCACAGTACCTCCAGCCACACTGTGCATCACCTCCAGATAACGTTCTGTAACTTCCAACACATGCCTGGTTGCCCCCTCATTCTTCACTTGCACAGTACCTCCAGCCACACTGTGCATCACCTCCAGATAGCGTTCTGTAACTTCCAACACATGCCTGGTTGCCCCCTCATTCTTCACTTGCACAGTACTTCCAGCCACACTGTGCATCACCTCTAGATAGTGTTCTGTAACTTCCAACACATGCCTGGTTGCCCCCTCATTCTTCACTTGCACAGTACCTCCAGCCACACTGTGCATCACCTCCAGATAGCGTTCTGTAACTTCCAACACATGCCTGGTTGCCCCCTCATTCTTCACTTGCACAGTACTCCCAGCTACACTGTGCATCACCTCCAGATAGCGTTCTGTAACTTCCAACACATGCCTGGTTGCCCCCTCATTCTTCACTTGCACAGTACTTCCAGCCACACTGTGCATCACCTCCAGATACCGTTCTGTAACTTCCAACACATGCCTGGTTACCCCCTCATTAATCACTTGCACAGTACTTCCAGCCACACTGCGCATCACCTCCAGATAACGTTCTGTAACTTCCAACACATGCCTGGTTACCCCCTCATTCTTCACTTGCACAGTACCCCCAGCCTCACTGCGCATCACCTCCAGATAACATTCTGTAACTTCCAACGCATGCCTGGTTGCCCCCTCATTCTTCACTTGCACAGTACCTCCAGCCACACTGCGCATCACCTCCAGATAGCGTTCTGTAACTTCCAACGCATGCCTGGTTGCCCCCTCATTCTTCACTTGCACAGTACCTCCAGCCACACTGCGCATCACCTCCAGATAGCGTTCTGTAACTTCCAACGCATGCCTGGTTGCCCCCTCATTCTTCACTTGCACAGTACCTCCAGCCACACTGCGCATCACCTCCAGATAGTGTTCTGTAACTTCCAGCGCATGCCTGGTTGCCCCCTCATTCTTCACTTGCACAGTACCTCCAGCCACACTGTGCATCACCTCCAGATAGCGTTCTGTAACTTCCAACGCATGCCTGGTTGCCCCCTCATTCTTCATTTGCACAGTACTTCCAGCCTCACTGTGCATCACCTCCAGATAGCGTTCTGTAACTTCCAACGCATGCCTGGTTGCCCCCTCATTCTTCACTTGCACAGTACTTCCAGCCACACTGTGCATCACCTTCAGATAGCGTTCTGTAACTTCCAACGCATGCCTGGTTCCCCCTCATTCTTCACTTGCAAAGTACCTCCAGCCACACTGTGCATCACCTCCAGATAGCGTTCTGTAACTTCCAACGCATGCCTGGTTGCCCCCTCATTCTTCACTTGGACAGTACTTCCAGCCTCACTGTGCATCACCTCCAGATAACGTTCTGTAACTTCCAACGCATGCCTGGTTGCCCCCTCATTCCTCACTTGCACAGTACTCCCAGCCTCACTGTGCATCACCTCCAGATAACGTTCTGTAACTTCCAACACATGCCTGGTTGCCCCCTCATTCTTCACTTGCACAGTACTCCCAGCCTCACTGTGCATCACCTCCAGATAGTGTTCTGTAACTTCCAACACATGCCTGGTTGCCCCCTCATTCTTCACTTGCACAGTACCTCCAGCCACACTCTGCATCACCTCCAGATAGCGTTCTGTAACTTCCAACACATGCCTGGTCTTCACTTGCACAGTAACTTCCAACACATGCCTGGTTACCCCCTCATTCTTCACTTGCACAGTACTTCCAGCTACACTGTGCATCACCTCCAGATAGCGTTCTGTAACTTCCAACACATGCCTGGTTGCCCCCTCATTCTTCACTTGCACAGTACTCCCAGCCTCACTGTGGATCACCTCCAGATAACGTTCTGTAACTTCCAACACATGCCTGGTTGCCCCCTCATTCTTCACTTGCACAGTACCTCCAGCCTCACTGTGCATCACCTCCAGAAAACGTTCTGTAACTTCCACCACATGCCTGGTTACCCCCTCATTCTTCACTTGCACAGTACCTCCAGCCTCACTGTGCATCACCTCCAGATAACGTACTGTAACTTCCAACACATGCCTGGTTACCCCCTCATTCTTCACTTGCACAGTACCTCCAGCCTCACTGTGCATCACCTCCAGAAAACGTTCTGTAACTTCCACCACATGCCTGGTTACCCCCTCATTCTTCACTTGCACAGTATCTCCAGCCACACTGTGCATCACCTCCAGATAGCGTTCTGTAACTTCCAACACATGCCTGGTTGCCCCCTCATTCTTCACTTGCACAGTACCTCCAGCCTCACTGTGTATCACCTCCAGAAAACGTTCTGTAACTTCCACCACATGCCTGGTTACCCCCTCATTCTTCACTTGCACAGTACCTCCAGCCTCACTGTGCATCACCTCCAGATAATGTTCTGTAACTTCCAACACATGCCTGGTTACCCCCTCATTCTTCACTTGCACAGTACCTCCAGCCACACTGTGCATCACCTCCAGATAACGTTCTGTAACTTCCAACACATGCCTGGTTACCCATTCATTCTTCACTTGCACAGTACTTCCAGCCACACTGTGCATCACCTCCAGATAACATTCTGTAACTTCCAACACATGCCTGGTTGCCCCCTCATTCTTCACTTGCACATTACTTCCAGCCACACTGTGCATCACCTCCAGATAACATTCTGTAACTTCCAACACATGCCTGGTTGCCCCCTCATTCTTCACTTGCACAGTACTTCCAGCTACACTGTGCATCACCTCCAGATAACATTCTGTAAGTTCCAACACATGCCTGGTTGCCCCCTCATTCTTCACTTGCACAGTACTTCCAGCCTCACTGTGCATCACCTCCAGATAACATTCTGTAAGTTCCAACACATGCCTGGTTGCCCCCTCTTTCTTCACTTGCACAGTACTTCCAGCCTCACTGTGCATCACCTCCAGATAACATTCTGTAACTTCCAACACATGCCTGGTTGCCCCCTCTTTCTTCACTTGCACAGTACTTCCAGCCACACTGTGCATCACCTCCAGATAACATTCTGTAACTTCCAACACATGCCTGGTTACCCCCTCATTCTTCACTTGCACAGTACTTACAGCTACACTGTGCATCACCTCCAGATATCATACTGTGCATCACCTCCAGATATCATTCTGTAACTTCCAACACATGCCTGGTTGCCCTCTCATTCTTCACTTGCACAGTAACTTCCAACACATGCCTGGTTACCCCCTCATTCTTCACTTGCACAGTACTTCCAGCTACACTGTGCATCACCTCCAGATAGCGTTCTGTAACTTCCAACACATGCCTGGTTGCCCCCTCATTCTTCACTTGCACAGTACTTCCAGCCTCACTGTGCATCACCTCCAGATAACATTCTGTAACTTCCAACACATGCCTGGTTGCCCCCTCATTCTTCACTTGCACAGTACTCCCAGCCTCACTGTGCATCACCTCCAGATAACGTTCTGTAACTTCCAACACATGCCTGGTTGCCCCCTCATTCTTCAATTGCACAGTACTCCCAGCCTCACTGTGCAACACCTCCAGATAACGTTCTGTAACTTCCAACACATGCCTGGTTGCCCCCTCATTCTTCACTTGCACAGTACCTCCAGCTACACCTTGCATCACCTCCAGATAGTATTCTGTAACTTCCAACACATGCCTGGTTGCCCCCTCATTCTTCACTTGCACAGTACTTCCAGCTACACTGTGCATCACCTCCAGATAGCGTTCTGTAACTTCCAACACATGCCTGGTTGCCCCCTCATTCTTCACTTGCACGGTACTTCCAGCCTCACTGTGCATCACCTCCAGATAACATTCTGTAACTTCCAACACATGCCTGGTTGCCCCCTCATTCTTCACTTGCACAGTACCTCCAGCTACACTGTGCATCACCTCCAGATAATATTCTGTAACTTCCAACACATGCCTGGTTACCCCATCATTCTTCACTTGCACAGTACTTCCAGCCTCACTGTGCATCACCTCCAGATAACATTCTGTAACTTCCAACACATGCCTGGTTGCCCCCTCATTCTTCACTTGCACAGTACTTCCAGCCTCACGGTGCATCACCCCCAGATAACATTCTGTAACTTCCAACACATGCCTGGTTGCCCCCTCATTCTTCACTTGCACAGTACTTCCAGCTACACTGTGCATCACCTCCAGATATCATTCTGTAACTTCCAACACATGCCTGGTTGCCCCCTCATTCTCCACTTGCACAGTAACTTCCAACACATGCCTGGTTACCCCCTCATTCTTCACTTTCACAGTACTTCCAGCCTCACGGTGCATCACCCCCAGATAACATTCTGTAACTTCCAACACATGCCTGGTTGCCCCCTCATTCTTCACTTGCACAGTACTTCCAGCCTCACGGTGCATCACCCCCAGATAACATTCTGTAACTTCCAACACATGACTGGTTGCCCCCTCATTCTTCACTTGCACAGTACTTCCAGCTACACTGTGCATCACCTCCAGATTTCATTCTGTAACTTCCAACACATGCCTGGTTGCCCTCTCATTCTTCACTTGCACAGTAACTTCCAACACATGCCTGGTTACCCCCTCATTCTTCACTTTCACAGTACTTCCAGCCTCACGGTGCATCACCCCCAGATAACGTTCTGTAACTTCCAACACATGCCTGGTTGCCCCCTCATTCTTCACTTGCACGGGACTTCCAGCCTCACTGTGCATCACCTCCAGATAACGTTCTGTAACTTCCAACACATGCCTGGTTGCCCCCTCATTCTTCACTTGCACGGTACTTCCAGCTACAGTGTGCATCACCTCCAGATAGCGTTCTGTAACTTCCAACACATGCCTGGTTGCCCCCTCATTCTTCACTTGCACGGTACTTCCAGCTACACTGTGCATCACCTCCAGATAACATTCTGTAACTTCCAACACATGCCTGGTTGCCCCCTCATTCTTCACTTGCACGGTACTTCCAGCCTCACTGTGCATCACCTCCAGATAACATTCTGTAACTTCCAACATATGCCTGGTTGCCCCCTCATTCTTCACTTGCACAGTACCTCCAGCTACACTGTGCATCACCTCCAGATAATATTCTGTAACTTCCAACACATGCCTGGTTACCCCATCATTCTTCACTTGCACAGTACTTCCAGCCTCACTTGCATCACCTCCAGATAACATTCTGTAACTTCCAACACATGCCTAGTTGCCCCCTCATTCTTCACTTGCACAGTACTTCCAGCCTCACGGTGCATCACCCCCAGATAACATTCTGTAACTTCCAACACATGCCTGGTTGCCCCCTCATTTTTCACTTGCACAGTACTTCCAGCTACACTGTGCATCACCTCCAGATATCATTCTGTAACTTCCAACACATGCCTGGTTGCCCCCTCATTCTCCACTTGCACAGTAACTTCCAACACATGCCTGGTTACCCCCTCATTCTTCACTTTCACAGTACTTCCAGCCTCATGGTGCATCACCCCAGATAACATTCTGTAACTTCCAACACATGCCTGGTGCCCCCTCATTCTTCACTTGCACAGTACTTCCAGCCTCACGGTGCATCAACCCCAGATAACATTCTGTAACTTCCAACACATGACTGGTTGCCTCCTCATTCTTCACTTGCACAGTACTTCCAGCTACACTGTGCATCACCTCCAGATATCATTCTGTAACTTCCAACACATGCCTGGTTGCCCCCTCATTCTCCACTTGCACAGTAACTTCCAACACATGCCTGGTTAACCCTCATTCTTCACTTTCACAGTACTTCCAGCCTCACGGTGCATCACCCCCAGATAACATTCTGTCACTTCCAACACATGCCTGATTGCCCCCTCATTCTTCACTTGCACAGTACTTCCAGCTACACTGTGCATCACCTCCAAATAGCGTTCTGTAACTTCCAACACATGCCTGGTTGCCCCCTCATTCTTCACTTGCACAGTACTTCCAGCCACACTGTGCATCACCTCCAGATAGCGTTCTGTAACTTCCAACACATGCCTGGTTGCCCCCTCATTCTTCACTTGCACAGTACTTCCAGCCACACTGTGCATCACCTCCAGATAGCGTTCTGTAACTTCCAACACATGCCTGGTTGCCCCCTCATTCTTCACTTGCACAGTACTTCCAGCCTCACTGTGCATCACCTCCAGATAACGTTCTGTAACTTCCAACACATGCCTGGTTACCCCCTCATTAATCACTTGCACAGTACTTCCAACCACACTGTGCATCACCTCCAGATAACGTTCTGTAACTTCCAACACATGCCTGGTTACCCCCTCATTCTTCACTTGCACAGTACTCCCAGCCTCACTGCGCATCACCTCCAGATAACGTTCTGTAACTTCCAACACATGCCTGGTTACCCCCTCATTCTTCACTTGCACAGTACCCCCAGCCTCACTGCGCATCACCTCCAGATAACGTTCTGTAACTTCCAACACATGCCTGGTTGCCCCCTCATTCTTCACTTGCACAGTACCTCCAGCCACACTGCGCATCACCTCCAGATAGCGTTCTGTAACTTCCAACACATGCCTGGTTGCCCCCTCATTCTTCACTTGCACAGTACCTCCAGCCACACTGCGCATCACCTCCAGATAGCGTTCTGTAACTTCCAACGCATGCCTGGTTGCCCCCTCATTCTTCACTTGCACAGTACCTCCAGCCACACTGTGCATCACCTCCAGATATCATACTGTGCATCACCTCCAGATATCATTCTGTAACTTCCAACACATGCCTGGTTGCCCTCTCATTCTTCACTTGCACAGTAACTTCCAACACATGCCTGGTTACCCCCTCATTCTTCACTTGCACAGTACTTCCAGCTACACTGTGCATCACCTCCAGATAGCGTTCTGTAACTTCCAACACATGCCTGGTTGCCCCCTCATTCTTCACTTGCACAGTACTTCCAGCCTCACTGTGCATCACCTCCAGATAACATTCTGTAACTTCCAACACATGCCTGGTTGCCCCCTCATTCTTCACTTGCACAGTACTCCCAGCCTCACTGTGCATCACCTCCAGATAACGTTCTGTAACTTCCAACACATGCCTGGTTGCCCCCTCATTCTTCACTTGCACAGTACTCCCAGCCTCACTGTGCAACACCTCCAGATAACGTTCTGTAACTTCCAACACATGCCTGGTTGCCCCCTCATTCTTCACTTGCACAGTACCTCCAGCTACACCTTGCATCACCTCCAGATAGTATTCTGTAACTTCCAACACATGCCTGGTTGCCCCCTCATTCTTCACTTGCACAGTACTTCCAGCTACACTGTGCATCACCTCCAGATAGCGTTCTGTAACTTCCAACACATGCCTGGTTGCCCCCTCATTCTTCACTTGCACGGTACTTCCAGCCTCACTGTGCATCACCTCCAGATAACATTCTGTAACTTCCAACACATGCCTGGTTGCCCCCTCATTCTTCACTTGCACAGTACCTCCAGCTACACTGTGCATCACCTCCAGATAATATTCTGTAACTTCCAACACATGCCTGGTTACCCCATCATTCTTCACTTGCACAGTACTTCCAGCCTCACTGTGCATCACCTCCAGATAACATTCTGTAACTTCCAACACATGCCTGGTTGCCCCCTCATTCTTCACTTGCACAGTACTTCCAGCCTCACGGTGCATCACCCCCAGATAACATTCTGTAACTTCCAACACATGCCTGGTTGCCCCCTCATTCTTCACTTGCACAGTACTTCCAGCTACACTGTGCATCACCTCCAGATATCATTCTGTAACTTCCAACACATGCCTGGTTGCCCCCTCATTCTCCACTTGCACAGTAACTTCCAACACATGCCTGGTTACCCCCTCATTCTTCACTTTCACAGTACTTCCAGCCTCACGGTGCATCACCCCCAGATAACATTCTGTAACTTCCAACACATGCCTGGTTGCCCCCTCATTCTTCACTTGCACAGTACTTCCAGCCTCACGGTGCATCACCCCCAGATAACTTTCTGTAACTTCCAACACATGACTGGTTGCCCCCTCATTCTTCACTTGCACAGTACTTCCAGCTACACTGTGCATCACCTCCAGATTTCATTCTGTAACTTCCAACACATGTCTGGTTACCCCCTCATTCTTCACTTTCACAGTACTTCCAGCCTCACGGTGCATCACCCCCAGATAACGTTCTGTAACTTCCAACACATGCCTGGTTGCCCCCTCATTCTTCACTTGCACGGGACTTCCAGCCTCACTGTGCATCACCTCCAGATAACGTTCTGTAACTTCCAACACATGCCTGGTTGCCCCCTCATTCTTCACTTGCACAGTACTCCCAGCCTCACTGTGCATCACCTCCAGATAACGTTCTGTAACTTCCAACACATGCCTGGTTGCCCCCTCATTCTTCACTTGCACAGTACTCCCAGCCTCACTGTGCAACACCTCCAGATAACGTTCTGTAACTTCCAACACATGCCTGGTTGCCCCCTCATTCTTCACTTGCACAGTACCTCCAGCTACAGCTTGCATCACCTCCAGATAGTATTCTGTAACTTCCAACACATGCCTGGTTGCCCCCTCATTCTTCACTTGCACAGTACTTCCAGCTACACTGTGCATCACCTCCAGATAGCGTTCTGTAACTTCCAACACATGCCTGGTTGCCCCCTCATTCTTCACTTGCACGGTACTTCCAGCCTCACTGTGCATCACCTCCAGATAACATTCTGTAACTTCCAACACATGCCTGGTTGCCCCCTCATTCTTCACTTGCACAGTACCTCCAGCTACACTGTGCATCACCTCCAGATAATATTCTGTAACTTCCAACACATGCCTGGTTACCCCATCATTCTTCACTTGCACAGTACTTCCAGCCTCACTGTGCATCACCTCCAGATAACATTCTGTAACTTCCAACACATGCCTGGTTGCCCCCTCATTCTTCACTTGCACAGTACTTCCAGCCTCACGGTGCATCACCCCCAGATAACATTCTGTAACTTCCAACACATGCCTGGTTGCCCCCTCATTCTTCACTTGCACAGTACTTCCAGCTACACTGTGCATCACCTCCAGATATCATTCTGTAACTTCCAACACATGCCTGGTTGCCCCCTCATTCTCCACTTGCACAGTAACTTCCAACACATGCCTGGTTACCCCCTCATTCTTCACTTTCGCAGTACTTCCAGCCTCACGGTGCATCACCCCCAGATAACATTCTGTAACTTCCAACACATGCCTGGTTGCCCTGTCATTCTTCACTTGCACAGTACTTCCAGCCTCACGGTGCATCACCCCCAGATAACATTCTGTAACTTCCAACACATGACTGGTTGCCCCCTCATTCTTCACTTGCACAGTACTTCCAGCTACACTGTGCATCACCTCCAGATTTCATTCTGTAACTTCCAACACATGCCTGGTTGCCCTCTCATTCTTCACTTGCACAGTAACTTCCAACACATGCCTGGTTACCCCCTCATTCTTCACTTTCACAGTACTTCCAGCCTCACGGTGCATCACCCCCAGATAACGTTCTGTAACTTCCAACACATGCCTGGTTGCCCCCTCATTCTTCACTTGCACGGGACTTCCAGCCTCACTGTGCATCACCTCCAGATAACGTTCTGTAACTTCCAACACATGCCTGGTTGCCCCCTCATTCTTCACTTGCACGGTACTTCCAGCTACAGTGTGCATCACCTCCAGATAGCGTTCTGTAACTTCCAACACATGCCTGGTTGCCCCCTCATTCTTCACTTGCACGGTACTTCCAGCTACACTGTGCATCACCTCCAGATAACATTCTGTAACTTCCAACACATGCCTGGTTGCCCCCTCATTCTTCACTTGCACGGTACTTCCAGCCTCACTGTGCATCACCTCCAGATAACATTCTGTAACTTCCAACATATGCCTGGTTGCCCCCTCATTCTTCACTTGCACAGTACCTCCAGCTACACTGTGCATCACCTCCAGATAATATTCTGTAACTTCCAACACATGCCTGGTTACCCCATCATTCTTCACTTGCACAGTACTTCCAGCCTCACTGTGCATCACCTCCAGATAACATTCTGTAACTTCCAACACATGCCTGGTTGCCCCCTCATTCTTCACTTGCACAGTACTTCCAGCCTCACGGTGCATCACCCCCAGATAACATTCTGTAACTTCCAACACATGCCTGGTTGCCCCCTCATTTTTCACTTGCACAGTACTTCCAGCTACACTGTGCATCACCTCCAGATAGCGTTCTGTAACTTCCAACACATGCCTGGTTGCCCCCTCATTCTTCACTTGCACGGTACTTCCAGCCTCACTGTGCATCACCTCCAGATAACATTCTGTAACTTCCAACACATGCCTGGTTGCCCCCTCATTCTTCACTTGCACAGTACCTCCAGCTACACTGTGCATCACCTCCAGATAATATTCTGTAACTTCCAACACATGCCTGGTTACCCCATCATTCTTCACTTGCACAGTACTTCCAGCCTCACTGTGCATCACCTCCAGATAACATTCTGTAACTTCCAACACATGCCTGGTTGCCCCCTCATTCTTCACTTGCACAGTACTTCCAGCCTCACGGTGCATCACCCCAGATAACATTCTGTAACTTCCAACACATGCCTGGTTGCCCCCTCATTCTTCACTTGCACAGTACTTCCAGCTACACTGTGCATCACCTCCAGATATCATTCTGTAACTTCCAACACATGCCTGGTTGCCCCCTCATTCTCCACTTGCACAGTAACTTCCAACACATGCCTGGTTACCCCCTCATTCTTCACTTTCACAGTACTTCCAGCCTCACGGTGCATCACCCCCAGATAACATTCTGTAACTTCCAACACATGCCTGGTTGCCCCCTCATTCTTCACTTGCACAGTACTTCCAGCCTCACGGTGCATCACCCCCAGATAACATTCTGTAACTTCCAACACATGACTGGTTGCCCCCTCATTCTTCACTTGCACAGTACTTCCAGCTACACTGTGCATCACCTCCAGATTTCATTCTGTAACTTCCAACACATGCCTGGTTACCCCCTCATTCTTCACTTTCACAGTACTTCCAGCCTCACGGTGCATCACCCCCAGATAACGTTCTGTAACTTCCAACACATGCCTGGTTGCCCCCTCATTCTTCACTTGCACGGGACTTCCAGCCTCACTGTGCATCACCTCCAGATAACGTTCTGTAACTTCCAACACATGCCTGGTTGCCCCCTCATTCTTCACTTGCACAGTACTCCCAGCCTCACTGTGCATCACCTCCAGATAACGTTCTGTAACTTCCAACACATGCCTGGTTGCCCCCTCATTCTTCACTTGCACAGTACTCCCAGCCTCACTGTGCAACACCTCCAGATAACGTTCTGTAACTTCCAACACATGCCTGGTTGCCCCCTCATTCTTCACTTGCACAGTACCTCCAGCTACACCTTGCATCACCTCCAGATAGTATTCTGTAACTTCCAACACATGCCTGGTTGCCCCCTCATTCTTCACTTGCACAGTACTTCCAGCTACACTGTGCATCACCTCCAGATAGCGTTCTGTAACTTCCAACACATGCCTGGTTGCCCCCTCATTCTTCACTTGCACGGTACTTCCAGCCTCACTGTGCATCACCTCCAGATAACATTCTGTAACTTCCAACACATGCCTGGTTGCCCCCTCATTCTTCACTTGCACAGTACCTCCAGCTACACTGTGCATCACCTCCAGATAATATTCTGTAACTTCCAACACATGCCTGGTTACCCCATCATTCTTCACTTGCACAGTACTTCCAGCCTCACTGTGCATCACCTCCAGATAACATTCTGTAACTTCCAACACATGCCTGGTTGCCCCCTCATTCTTCACTTGCACAGTACTTCCAGCCTCACGGTGCATCACCCCCAGATAACATTCTGTAACTTCCAACACATGCCTGGTTGCCCCCTCATTCTTCACTTGCACAGTACTTCCAGCTACACTGTGCATCACCTCCAGATATCATTCTGTAACTTCCAACACATGCCTGGTTGCCCCCTCATTCTCCACTTGCACAGTAACTTCCAACACATGCCTGGTTACCCCCTCATTCTTCACTTTCACAGTACTTCCAGCCTCACGGTGCATCACCCCCAGATAACATTCTGTAACTTCCAACACATGCCTGGTTGCCCCGTCATTCTTCACTTGCACAGTACTTCCAGCCTCACGGTGCATCACCCCCAGATAACATTCTGTAACTTCCAACACATGACTGGTTGCCCCCTCATTCTTCACTTGCACAGTACTTCCAGCTACACTGTGCATCACCTCCAGATTTCATTCTGTAACTTCCAACACATGCCTGGTTGCCCTCTCATTCTTCACTTGCACAGTAACTTCCAACACATGCCTGGTTACCCCCTCATTCTTCACTTTCACAGTACTTCCAGCCTCACGGTGCATCACCCCCAGATAACGTTCTGTAACTTCCAACACATGCCTGGTTGCCCCCTCATTCTTCACTTGCACGGGACTTCCAGCCTCACTGTGCATCACCTCCAGATAACGTTCTGTAACTTCCAACACATGCCTGGTTGCCCCCTCATTCTTCACTTGCACGGTACTTCCAGCTACAGTGTGCATCACCTCCAGATAGCGTTCTGTAACTTCCAACACATGCCTGGTTGCCCCCTCATTCTTCACTTGCACGGTACTTCCAGCTACACTGTGCATCACCTCCAGATAACATTCTGTAACTTCCAACACATGCCTGGTTGCCCCCTCATTCTTCACTTGCACGGTACTTCCAGCCTCACTGTGCATCACCTCCAGATAACATTCTGTAACTTCCAACATATGCCTGGTTGCCCCCTCATTCTTCACTTGCACAGTACCTCCAGCTACACTGTGCATCACCTCCAGATAATATTCTGTAACTTCCAACACATGCCTGGTTACCCCATCATTCTTCACTTGCACAGTACTTCCAGCCTCACTGTGCATCACCTCCAGATAACATTCTGTAACTTCCAACACATGCCTGGTTGCCCCCTCATTCTTCACTTGCACAGTACTTCCAGCCTCACGGTGCATCACCCCCAGATAACATTCTGTAACTTCCAACACATGCCTGGTTGCCCCCTCATTTTTCACTTGCACAGTACTTCCAGCTACACTGTGCATCACCTCCAGATATCATTCTGTAACTTCCAACACATGCCTGGTTGCCCCCTCATTCTCCACTTGCACAGTAACTTCCAACACATGCCTGGTTACCCCCTCATTCTTCACTTTCACAGTACTTCCAGCCTCACGGTGCATCACCCCCAGATAACATTCTGTAACTTCCAACACATGCCTGGTTGCCCCGTCATTCTTCACTTGCACAGTACTTCCAGCCTCACGGTGCATCACCCCCAGATAACATTCTGTAACTTCCAACACATGACTGGTTGCCCCCTCATTCTTCACTTGCACAGTACTTCCAGCTACACTGTGCATCACCTCCAGATTTCATTCTGTAACTTCCAACACATGCCTGGTTGCCCTCTCATTCTTCACTTGCACAGTAACTTCCAACACATGCCTGGTTACCCCCTCATTCTTCACTTTCACAGTACTTCCAGCCTCACGGTGCATCACCCCCAGATAACGTTCTGTAACTTCCAACACATGCCTGGTTGCCCCCTCATTCTCCACTTGCACAGTAACTTCCAACACATGCCTGGTTACCCCCTCATTCTTCACTTTCACAGTACTTCCAGCCTCACGGTGCATCACCCCCAGATAACATTCTGTAACTTCCAACACATGCCTGGTTGCCCCGTCATTCTTCACTTGCACAGTACTTCCAGCCTCACGGTGCATCACCCCCAGATAACATTCTGTAACTTCCAACACATGACTGGTTGCCCCCTCATTCTTCACTTGCACAGTACTTCCAGCTACACTGTGCATCACCTCCAGATTTCATTCTGTAACTTCCAACACATGCCTGGTTGCCCTCTCATTCTTCACTTGCACAGTAACTTCCAACACATGCCTGGTTACCCCCTCATTCTTCACTTTCACAGTACTTCCAGCCTCACGGTGCATCACCCCCAGATAACGTTCTGTAACTTCCAACACATGCCTGGTTGCCCCCTCATTCTTCACTTGCACGGGACTTCCAGCCTCACTGTGCATCACCTCCAGATAACGTTCTGTAACTTCCAACACATGCCTGGTTGCCCCCTCATTCTTCACTTGCACGGTACTTCCAGCTACAGTGTGCATCACCTCCAGATAGCGTTCTGTAACTTCCAACACATGCCTGGTTGCCCCCTCATTCTTCACTTGCACGGTACTTCCAGCTACACTGTGCATCACCTCCAGATAACATTCTGTAACTTCCAACACATGCCTGGTTGCCCCCTCATTCTTCACTTGCACGGTACTTCCAGCCTCACTGTGCATCACCTCCAGATAACATTCTGTAACTTCCAACATATGCCTGGTTGCCCCCTCATTCTTCACTTGCACAGTACCTCCAGCTACACTGTGCATCACCTCCAGATAATATTCTGTAACTTCCAACACATGCCTGGTTACCCCATCATTCTTCACTTGCACAGTACTTCCAGCCTCACTGTGCATCACCTCCAGATAACATTCTGTAACTTCCAACACATGCCTGGTTGCCCCCTCATTCTTCACTTGCACAGTACTTCCAGCCTCACGGTGCATCACCCCCAGATAACATTCTGTAACTTCCAACACATGCCTGGTTGCCCCCTCATTTTTCACTTGCACAGTACTTCCAGCTACACTGTGCATCACCTCCAGATATCATTCTGTAACTTCCAACACATGCCTGGTTGCCCCCTCATTCTCCACTTGCACAGTAACTTCCAACACATGCCTGGTTACCCCCTCATTCTTCACTTTCACAGTACTTCCAGCCTCACGGTGCATCACCCCCAGATAACATTCTGTAACTTCCAACACATGCCTGGTTGCCCCGTCATTCTTCACTTGCACAGTACTTCCAGCCTCACGGTGCATCACCCCCAGATAACATTCTGTAACTTCCAACACATGACTGGTTGCCCCCTCATTCTTCACTTGCACAGTACTTCCAGCTACACTGTGCATCACCTCCAGATTTCATTCTGTAACTTCCAACACATGCCTGGTTGCCCTCTCATTCTTCACTTGCACAGTAACTTCCAACACATGCCTGGTTACCCCCTCATTCTTCACTTTCACAGTACTTCCAGCCTCACGGTGCATCACCCCCAGATAACGTTCTGTAACTTCCAACACATGCCTGGTTGCCCCCTCATTCTTCACTTGCACGGGACTTCCAGCCTCACTGTGCATCACCTCCAGATAACGTTCTGTAACTTCCAACACATGCCTGGTTGCCCCCTCATTCTTCACTTGCACGGTACTTCCAGCTACAGTGTGCATCACCTCCAGATAGCGTTCTGTAACTTCCAACACATGCCTGGTTGCCCCCTCATTCTTCACTTGCACGGTACTTCCAGCTACACTGTGCATCACCTCCAGATAACATTCTGTAACTTCCAACACATGCCTGGTTGCCCCCTCATTCTTCACTTGCACGGTACTTCCAGCCTCACTGTGCATCACCTCCAGATAACATTCTGTAACTTCCAACATATGCCTGGTTGCCCCCTCATTCTTCACTTGCACAGTACCTCCAGCTACACTGTGCATCACCTCCAGATAATATTCTGTAACTTCCAACACATGCCTGGTTACCCCATCATTCTTCACTTGCACAGTACTTCCAGCCTCACTGTGCATCACCTCCAGATAACATTCTGTAACTTCCAACACATGCCTGGTTGCCCCCTCATTCTTCACTTGCACAGTACTTCCAGCCTCACGGTGCATCACCCCCAGATAACATTCTGTAACTTCCAACACATGCCTGGTTGCCCCCTCATTTTTCACTTGCACAGTACTTCCAGCTACACTGTGCATCACCTCCAGATATCATTCTGTAACTTCCAACACATGCCTGGTTGCCCCCTCATTTTTCACTTGCACAGTAACTTCCAACACATGCCTGGTTACCCCCTCATTCTTCACTTTCACAGTACTTCCAGCCTCATGGTGCATCACCCCAGATAACATTCTGTAACTTCCAACACATGCCTGGTGCCCCCTCATTCTTCACTTGCACAGTACTTCCAGCCTCACGGTGCATCAACCCCAGATAACATTCTGTAACTTCCAACACATGACTGGTTGCCTCCTCATTCTTCACTTGCACAGTACTTCCAGCTACACTGTGCATCACCTCCAGATATCATTCTGTAACTTCCAACACATGCCTGGTTGCCCCCTCATTCTCCACTTGCACAGTAACTTCCAACACATGCCTGGTTAACCCTCATTCTTCACTTTCACAGTACTTCCAGCCTCACGGTGCATCACCCCCAGATAACATTCTGTCACTTCCAACACATGCCTGGTTGCCCCCTCATTCTTCACTTGCACAGTACTTCCAGCTACACTGTGCATCACCTCCAAATAGCGTTCTGTAACTTCCAACACATGCCTGGTTGCCCCCTCATTCTTCACTTGCACAGTACTTCCAGCCACACTGTGCATCACCTCCAGATAGCGTTCTGTAACTTCCAACACATGCCTGGTTGCCCCCTCATTCTTCACTTGCACAGTACTTCCAGCCACACTGTGCATCACCTCCAGATAGCGTTCTGTAACTTCCAACACATGCCTGGTTGCCCCCTCATTCTTCACTTGCACAGTACTTCCAGCCTCACTGTGCATCACCTCCAGATAACGTTCTGTAACTTCCAACACATGCCTGGTTACCCCCTCATTAATCACTTGCAAGGTACTTCCAACCACACTGTGCATCACCTCCAGATAACGTTCTGTAACTTCCAACACATGCCTGGTTGCCCCCTCATTCTTCACTTGCACAGTACCTCCAGCCACACTGCGCATCACCTCCAGATAGCGTTCTGTAACTTCCAACACATGCCTGGTTGCCCCCTCATTCTTCACTTGCACAGTACCTCCAGCCACACTGCGCATCACCTCCAGATAGCGTTCTGTAACTTCCAACGCATGCCTGGTTGCCCCCTCATTCTTCACTTGCACAGTACCTCCAGCCACACTGTGCATCACCTCCAGATATCATACTGTGCATCACCTCCAGATATCATTCTGTAACTTCCAACACATGTCTGGTTGCCCTCTCATTCTTCACTTGCACAGTAACTTCCAACACATGCCTGGTTACCCCCTCATTCTTCACTTGCACAGTACTTCCAGCTACACTGTGCATCACCTCCAGATAGCGTTCTGTAACTTCCAACACATGCCTGGTTGCCCCCTCATTCTTCACTTGCACAGTACTTCCAGCCTCACTGTGCATCACCTCCAGATAACATTCTGTAACTTCCAACACATGCCTGGTTGCCCCCTCATTCTTCACTTGCACAGTACTCCCAGCCTCACTGTGCATCACCTCCAGATAACGTTCTGTAACTTCCAACACATGCCTGGTTGCCCCCTCATTCTTCACTTGCACAGTACTCCCAGCCTCACTGTGCAACACCTCCAGATAACGTTCTGTAACTTCCAACACATGCCTGGTTGCCCCCTCATTCTTCACTTGCACAGTACCTCCAGCTACACCTTGCATCACCTCCAGATAGTATTCTGTAACTTCCAACACATGCCTGGTTGCCCCCTCATTCTTCACTTGCACAGTACTTCCAGCTACACTGTGCATCACCTCCAGATAGCGTTCTGTAACTTCCAACACATGCCTGGTTGCCCCCTCATTCTTCACTTGCACGGTACTTCCAGCCTCACTGTGCATCACCTCCAGATAACATTCTGTAACTTCCAACACATGCCTGGTTGCCCCCTCATTCTTCACTTGCACAGTACCTCCAGCTACACTGTGCATCACCTCCAGATAATATTCTGTAACTTCCAACACATGCCTGGTTACCCCATCATTCTTCACTTGCACAGTACTTCCAGCCTCACTGTGCATCACCTCCAGATAACATTCTGTAACTTCCAACACATGCCTGGTTGCCCCCTCATTCTTCACTTGCACAGTACTTCCAGCCTCACGGTGCATCACCCCCAGATAACATTCTGTAACTTCCAACACATGCCTGGTTGCCCCCTCATTCTTCACTTGCACAGTACTTCCAGCTACACTGTGCATCACCTCCAGATATCATTCTGTAACTTCCAACACATGCCTGGTTGCCCCCTCATTCTCCACTTGCACAGTAACTTCCAACACATGCCTGGTTACCCCCTCATTCTTCACTTTCACAGTACTTCCAGCCTCACGGTGCATCACCCCCAGATAACATTCTGTAACTTCCAACACATGCCTGGTTGCCCCCTCATTCTTCACTTGCACAGTACTTCCAGCCTCACGGTGCATCACCCCCAGATAACATTCTGTAACTTCCAACACATGACTGGTTGCCCCCTCATTCTTCACTTGCACAGTACTTCCAGCTACACTGTGCATCACCTCCAGATTTCATTCTGTAACTTCCAACACATGTCTGGTTACCCCCTCATTCTTCACTTTCGCAGTACTTCCAGCCTCACGGTGCATCACCCCCAGATAACGTTCTGTAACTTCCAACACATGCCTGGTTGCCCCCTCATTCTTCACTTGCACGGGACTTCCAGCCTCACTGTGCATCACCTCCAGATAACGTTCTGTAACTTCCAACACATGCCTGGTTGCCCCCTCATTCTTCACTTGCACAGTACTCCCAGCCTCACTGTGCATCACCTCCAGATAACGTTCTGTAACTTCCAACACATGCCTGGTTGCCCCCTCATTCTTCACTTGCACAGTACTCCCAGCCTCACTGTGCAACACCTCCAGATAACGTTCTGTAACTTCCAACACATGCCTGGTTGCCCCCTCATTCTTCACTTGCACAGTACCTCCAGCTACACCTTGCATCACCTCCAGATAGTATTCTGTAACTTCCAACACATGCCTGGTTGCCCCCTCATTCTTCACTTGCACGGTACTTCCAGCTACACTGTGCATCACCTCCAGATAGCGTTCTGTAACTTCCAACACATGCCTGGTTGCCCCCTCATTCTTCACTTGCACGGTACTTCCAGCCTCACTGTGCATCACCTCCAGATAACATTCTGTAACTTCCAACACATGCCTGGTTGCCCCCTCATTCTTCACTTGCACAGTACCTCCAGCTACACTGTGCATCACCTCCAGATAATATTCTGTAACTTCCAACACATGCCTGGTTACCCCATCATTCTTCACTTGCACAGTACTTCCAGCCTCACTGTGCATCACCTCCAGATAACATTCTGTAACTTCCAACACATGCCTGGTTGCCCCCTCATTCTTCACTTGCACAGTACTTCCAGCCTCACGGTGCATCACCCCCAGATAACATTCTGTAACTTCCAACACATGCCTGGTTGCCCCCTCATTCTTCACTTGCACAGTACTTCCAGCTACACTGTGCATCACCTCCAGATATCATTCTGTAACTTCCAACACATGCCTGGTTGCCCCCTCATTCTCCACTTGCACAGTAACTTCCAACACATGCCTGGTTACCCCCTCATTCTTCACTTTCACAGTACTTCCAGCCTCACGGTGCATCACCCCCAGATAACATTCTGTAACTTCCAACACATGCCTGGTTGCCCTGTCATTCTTCACTTGCACAGTACTTCCAGCCTCACGGTGCATCACCCCCAGATAACATTCTGTAACTTCCAACACATGACTGGTTGCCCCCTCATTCTTCACTTGCACAGTACTTCCAGCTACACTGTGCATCACCTCCAGATTTCATTCTGTAACTTCCAACACATGCCTGGTTGCCCTCTCATTCTTCACTTGCACAGTAACTTCCAACCCATGCCTGGTTACCCCCTCATTCTTCACTTTCACAGTACTTCCAGCCTCACGGTGCATCACCCCCAGATAACGTTCTGTAACTTCCAACACATGCCTGGTTGCCCCCTCATTCTTCACTTGCACGGGACTTCCAGCCTCACTGTGCATCACCTCCAGATAACGTTCTGTAACTTCCAACACATGCCTGGTTGCCCCCTCATTCTTCACTTGCACGGTACTTCCAGCTACAGTGTGCATCACCTCCAGATAGCGTTCTGTAACTTCCAACACATGCCTGGTTGCCCCCTCATTCTTCACTTGCACGGTACTTCCAGCTACACTGTGCATCACCTCCAGATAACATTCTGTAACTTCCAACACATGCCTGGTTGCCCCCTCATTCTTCACTTGCACGGTACTTCCAGCCTCACTGTGCATCACCTCCAGATAACATTCTGTAACTTCCAACATATGCCTGGTTGCCCCCTCATTCTTCACTTGCACAGTACCTCCAGCTACACTGTGCATCACCTCCAGATAATATTCTGTAACTTCCAACACATGCCTGGTTACCCCATCATTCTTCACTTGCACAGTACTTCCAGCCTCACTGTGCATCACCTCCAGATAACATTCTGTAACTTCCAACACATGCCTGGTTGCCCCCTCATTCTTCACTTGCACAGTACTTCCAGCCTCACGGTGCATCACCCCCAGATAACATTCTGTAACTTCCAACACATGCCTGGTTGCCCCCTCATTTTTCACTTGCACAGTACTTCCAGCTACACTGTGCATCACCTCCAGATATCATTCTGTAACTTCCAACACATGCCTGGTTGCCCCCTCATTTTTCACTTGCACAGTAACTTCCAACACATGCCTGGTTACCCCCTCATTCTTCACTTTCACAGTACTTCCAGCCTCATGGTGCATCACCCCAGATAACATTCTGTAACTTCCAACACATGCCTGGTGCCCCCTCATTCTTCACTTGCACAGTACTTCCAGCCTCACGGTGCATCAACCCCAGATAACATTCTGTAACTTCCAACACATGACTGGTTGCCTCCTCATTCTTCACTTGCACAGTACTTCCAGCTACACTGTGCATCACCTCCAGATATCATTCTGTAACTTCCAACACATGCCTGGTTGCCCCCTCATTCTCCACTTGCACAGTAACTTCCAACACATGCCTGGTTAACCCTCATTCTTCACTTTCACAGTACTTCCAGCCTCACGGTGCATCACCCCCAGATAACATTCTGTCACTTCCAACACATGCCTGGTTGCCCCCTCATTCTTCACTTGCACAGTACTTCCAGCTACACTGTGCATCACCTCCAAATAGCGTTCTGTAACTTCCAACACATGCCTGGTTGCCCCCTCATTCTTCACTTGCACAGTACTTCCAGCCACACTGTGCATCACCTCCAGATAGCGTTCTGTAACTTCCAACACATGCCTGGTTGCCCCCTCATTCTTCACTTGCACAGTACTTCCAGCCACACTGTGCATCACCTCCAGATAGCGTTCTGTAACTTCCAACACATGCCTGGTTGCCCCCTCATTCTTCACTTGCACAGTACTTCCAGCCTCACTGTGCATCACCTCCAAATAACGTTCTGTAACTTCCAACACATGCCTGGTTACCCCCTCATTAATCACTTGCACAGTACTTCCAACCACACTGTGCATCACCTCCAGATAACGTTCTGTAACTTCCAACACATGCCTGGTTACCCCCTCATTCTTCACTTGCACAGTACTCCCAGCCTCACTGCGCATCACCTCCAGATAACGTTCTGTAACTTCCAACACATGCCTGGTTACCCCCTCATTCTTCACTTGCACAGTACCCCCAGCCTCACTGCGCATCACCTCCAGATAACGTTCTGTAACTTCCAACACATGCCTGGTTGCCCCCTCATTCTTCACTTGCACAGTACCTCCAGCCACACTGCGCATCACCTCCAGATAGCGTTCTGTAACTTCCAACACATGCCTGGTTGCCCCCTCATTCTTCACTTGCACAGTACCTCCAGCCACACTGCGCATCACCTCCAGATAGCGTTCTGTAACTTCCAATGCATGCCTGGTTGCCCCCTCATTCTTCACTTGCACAGTACCTCCAGCCACACTGCGCATCACCTCCAGATAGCGTTCTGTAACTTCCAACGCATGCCTGGTTGCCCCCTCATTCTTCACTTGCACAGTACCTCCAGCCTCACTGCGCATCACCTCCAGATAGCGTTCTGTAACTTCCAACGCATGCCTGGTTGCCCCCCCATTCTTCACTTGCACAGTACTTCCAGCCACACTGTGCATCACCTCCAGATAGCGTTCTGTAACTTCCAACGCATGCCTGGTTGCCCCCTCATTCTTCACTTGCACAGTACCTCCAGCCACACTGTGCATCACCTCCAGATAGCGTTCTGTGACTTCCAACGCATGCCTGGTTGCCCCCTCATTCTTCAGTTGCACAGTACTTCCAGCCTCACTGTGCATCACCTCCAGATAACGTTCTGTAACTTCCAACGCATGCCTGGTTACCCCCTCATTCTTCACTTGCACAGTACTCCCAGCCTCACTGTGCATCACCTCCAGATAACGTTTTGTAACTTCCAACACATGCCTGGTTGCCCCCTCATTCTTCACTTGCACAGTACTCCCAGCCTCACTGTGCATCACCTCCAGATAGCGTTCTGTAACTTCCAACACATGCCTGGTTGCCCCCTCATTCTTCACTTGCACAGTACCTCCAGCCACACTGTGCATCACCTCCAGATAGCGTTCTGTAACTTCCAACACATGCCTGGTCTTCACTTGCACAGTAACTTCCAACACATGCCTGGTTACCCCCTCATTCTTCACTTGCACAGTACTTCCAGCTACACTGTGCATCACCTCCAGATAACGTTCTGTAACTTCCAACACATGCCTGGTTGCCCCCTCATTCTTCACTTGCACAGTACTTCCAGCTACACTGTGCATCACCTCCAGATAACGTTCTGTAACTTCCAACACATGCCTGGTTGCCCCCTCATTCTTCACTTGCACAGTACTCCCAGCCTCACTGTGCATCACCTCCAGATAACGTTCTGTAACTTCCAACACATGCCTTGTTGCCCCCTCATTCTTCACTTGCACAGTACTCCCAGCCTCACTGTGCATCACCTCCAGATAACGTTCTGTAACTTCCAACACATGCCTGGTTGCCCCCTCATTCTTCACTTGCACAGTACCTCCAGCCACACTGTGCATCACCTCCAGATAGCGTTCTGTGACTTCCAACACATGCCTGGTTGCCCCCTCATTCTTCACTTGCACAGTACCTCCAGCCACACTGTGCATCACATCCAGATAGCGTTCTGTGACTTCCAACACATGCCTGGTTGCCCCCTCATTCTTCACTTGCACAGTACCTCCAGCCACACTGTGCATCACCTCCAGATAACGTTCTGTAACTTCCAACACATGCCTGGTTGCCCCCTCATTCTTCACTTGCACAGTACCTCCAGCCACACTGTGCATCACCTCCAGATAGCGTTCTGTAACTTCCAACACATGCCTGGTTGCCCCCTCATTCTTCACTTGCACAGTACCTCCAGCCACACTGTGCATCACCTCCAGATAGCGTTCTGTAACTTCCAACACATGCCTGGTTGCCCCCTCATTCTTCACTTGCACAGTACCTCCAGCCACACTGTGCATCACCTCCAGATAGCGTTCTGTAACTTCCAACACATGCCTGGTTGCCCCCTCATTCTTCACTTGCACAGTACTCCCAGCTACACTGTGCATCACCTCCAGATAACGTTCTGTAACTTCCAACACATGCCTGGTTACCCCCTCATTAATCACTTGCACAGTACTTCCAACCACACTGTGCATCACCTCCAGATAACGTTCTGTAACTTCCAACACATGCCTGGTTACCCCCTCATTCTTCACTTGCACAGTACTCCCAGCCTCACTGCGCATCACCTCCAGATAACGTTCTGTAACTTCCAACACATGCCTGGTTACCCCCTCATTCTTCACTTGCACAGTACCCCCAGCCTCACTGCGCATCACCTCCAGATAACGTTCTGTAACTTCCAACGCATGCCTGGTTGCCCCCTCATTCTTCACTTGCACAGTACCTCCAGCCACACTGCGCATCACCTCCAGATAGCGTTCTGTAACTTCCAACGCATGCCTGGTTGCCCCCTCATTCTTCACTTGCACAGTACCTCCAGCCACACTGCGCATCACCTCCAGATAGCGTTCTGTAACTTCCAACGCATGCCTGGTTGCCCCCTCATTCTTCACTTGCACAGTACCTCCAGCCATACTGTGCATCACCTCCAGATAGCGTTCTGTAACTTCCAACGCATGCCTGGTTGCCCCCTCATTCTTCACTTGCACAGTACTTCCAGCCTCACTGTGCATCACCTCCAAATAGCGTTCTGTGACTTCCAACGCATGCCTGGTTGCCCCCTCATTCTTCACTTGCACAGTACTTCCAGCCACACTGTGCATCACCTCCAGATAGCGTTCTGTGACTTCCAACGCATGCCTGGTTGCCCCCTCATTCTTCACTTGCACAGTACCTCCAGCCACACTGTGCATCACCTCCAGATAGCGTTCTGTGACTTCCAACGCATGCCTGGTTGCCCCCTCATTCTTCAGTTGCACAGTACCTCCAGCCTCACTGTGCATCACCTCCAGATAACGTTCTGTAACTTCCAACGCATGCCTGGTTACCCCCTCATTCCTCACTTGCACAGTACTCCCAGCCTCACTGTGCATCACCTCCAGATAACGTTCTGTAACTTCCAACACATGCCTGGTTGCCTCCTCATTCTTCACTTGCACAGTACTCCCAGCCTCACTGTGCATCACCTCCAGATAGCGTTCTGTAACTTCCAACACATGCCTGGTTGCCCCCTCATTCTTCACTTGCACAGTACCTCCAGCCACACTGTGCATCACCTCCAGATAGCGTTCTGTAGCTTCCAACACATGCCTGGTCTTCACTTGCACAGTAACTTCCAACACATGCCTGGTTACCCCCTCATTCTTCACTTGCACAGTACTTCCAGCTACACTGTGCATCACCTCCAGATAGCGTTCTGTAACTTCCAACACATGCCTGGTTGCCCCCTCATTCTTCACTTGCACAGTACTTCCAGCTACACTGTGCATCACCTCCAGATAACGTTCTGTAACTTCCAACACATGTCTGGTTGCCCCCTCATTCTTCACTTGCACAGTACTCCCAGCCTCACTGTGCATCACCTCCAGATAACGTTCTGTGACTTCCAACACATGCCTTGTTGCCCCCTCATTCTTCACTTGCACAGTACTCCCAGCCTCACTGTGCATCACCTCCAGATAACGTTCTGTGACTTCCAACACATGCCTGGTTGCCCCCTCATTCTTCACTTGCACAGTACCTCCAGCCACACTGTGCATCACCTCCAGATAGCGTTCTGTGACTTCCAACACATGCCTGGTTGCCCCCTCATTCTTCACTTGCACAGCACCTCCAGCCACACTGTGCATCACCTCCAGATAGCGTTCTGTGACTTCCAACACATGCCTGGTTGCCCCCTCATTCTTCACTTGCACAGTACCTCCAGCCACACTGTGCATCACCTCCAGATAACGTTCTGTAACTTCCAACACATGCCTGGTTGCCCCCTCATTCTTCACTTGCACAGTACCTCCAGCCACACTGTGCATCACCTCCAGATAGCGTTCTGTAACTTCCAACACATGCCTGGTTGCCCCCTCATTCTTCACTTGCACAGTACCTCCAGCCACACTGTGCATCACCTCCAGATAGCGTTCTGTAACTTCCAACACATGCCTGGTTGCCCCCTCATTCTTCACTTGCACAGTACCTCCAGCCACACTGTGCATCACCTCCAGATAGCGTTCTGTAACTTCCAACACATGCCTGGTTGCCCCCTCATTCTTCACTTGCACAGTACTCCCAGCTACACTGTGCATCACCTCCAGATAGCGTTCTGTAACTTCCAACACATGCCTGGTTGCCCCCTCATTCTTCACTTGCACAGTACTTCCAGCCACACTGTGCATCACCTCCAGATAGCGTTCTGTAAATTCCAACACATGCCTGGTTGCCCCTTCATTCTTCACTTGCACAGTACTTACAGCCTCACTGTGCATCACCTCCAGATAACGTTCTGTAACTTCCAACACATGCCTGGTTACCCCCTCATTAATCACTTGCACAGTACTTCCAGCCACACTGTGCATCACCTCCAGATAACGTTCTGTAACTTCCAACACATGCCTGGTTACCCCCTCATTCTTCACTTGCACAGTACTCCCAGCCTCACTGCGCATCACCTCCAGATAACGTTCTGTAACTTCCAACACATGCCTGGTTGCCCCCTCATTCTTCACTTGCACAGTACCTCCAGCCACACTGCGCATCACCTCCAGATAGCGTTCTGTAACTTCCAACGCATGCCTGGTTGCCCCCTCATTCTTCACTTGCACAGTACCTCCAGCCACACTGTGCATCACCTCCAGATAGCGTTCTGTAACTTCCAACGCATGCCTGGTTGCCCCCTCATTCTTCACTTGCACAGTACCTCCAGCCACACTGTGCACCACCTCCAGATAGCGTTCTGTAACTTCCAACGCATGCCTGGTTGCCCCCTCATTCTTCACTTGCACAGTACCTCCAGCCACACTGTGCATCACCTCCAGATAGCGTTCTGTAACTTCCAACGCATGCCTGGTTGCCCCCTCATTCTTCACTTGCACAGTACTTCCAGCCTCACTGTGCATCACCTCCAGATAGCGTTCTGTAACTTCCAACGCATGCCTGGTTGCCCCCTCATTCTTCACTTGCACAGTACTTCCAGCCACACTGTGCATCACCTCCAGATAGCGTTCTGTAACTTCCAACGCATGCCTGGTTGCCCCCTCATTCTTCACTTGCACAGTACCTCCAGCCACACTGTGCATCACCTCCAGATAGCGTTCTGTAACTTCCAACGCATGCCTGGTTGCCACCTCATTCTTCACTTGCACAGTACTTCCAGCCTCACTGTGCATCACCTCCAGATAACGTTCTGTAACTTCCAACGCATGCCTGGTTGCCCTCTCATTCCTCACTTGCACAGTACTCCCAGCCTCACTGTGCATCACCTCCAGATAACGTTCTGTAACTTCCAACACATGCCTGGTTGCCCCCTCATTCTTCACTTGCACAGTACTCCCAGCCTCACTGTGCATCACCTCCAGATAGCGTTCTGTAACTTCCAACACATGCCTGGTTGCCCCCTCATTCTTCACTTGCACAGTACCTCCAGCCACACTGTGCATCACCTCCAGATAGCGTTCTGTAACTTCCAACACATGCCTGGTCTTCACTTGCACAGTACCTTCCAACACATGCCTGGTTACCCCCTCATTCTTCACTTGCACGGGACTTCCAGCCTCACTGTGCATCACCTCCAGATAACGTTCTGTAACTTCCAACACATGCCTGGTTGCCCCCTCATTCTTCACTTGCACGGTACTTCCAGCTACAGTGTGCATCACCTCCAGATAGCGTTCTGTAACTTCCAACACATGCCTGGTTGCCCCCTCATTCTTCACTTGCACGGTACTTCCAGCTACACTGTGCATCACCTCCAGATAACATTCTGTAACTTCCAACACATGCCTGGTTGCCCCCTCATTCTTCACTTGCACGGTACTTCCAGCCTCACTGTGCATCACCTCCAGATAACATTCTGTAACTTCCAACATATGCCTGGTTGCCCCCTCATTCTTCACTTGCACAGTACCTCCAGCTACACTGTGCATCACCTCCAGATAATATTCTGTAACTTCCAACACATGCCTGGTTACCCCATCATTCTTCACTTGCACAGTACTTCCAGCCTCACTGTGCATCACCTCCAGATAACATTCTGTAACTTCCAACACATGCCTGGTTGCCCCCTCATTCTTCACTTGCACAGTACTTCCAGCCTCACGGTGCATCACCCCCAGATAACATTCTGTAACTTCCAACACATGCCTGGTTGCCCCCTCATTTTTCACTTGCACAGTACTTCCAGCTACACTGTGCATCACCTCCAGATAGCGTTCTGTAACTTCCAACACATGCCTGGTTGCCCCCTCATTCTTCACTTGCACGGTACTTCCAGCCTCACTGTGCATCACCTCCAGATAACATTCTGTAACTTCCAACACATGCCTGGTTGCCCCCTCATTCTTCACTTGCACAGTACCTCCAGCTACACTGTGCATCACCTCCAGATAATATTCTGTAACTTCCAACACATGCCTGGTTACCCCATCATTCTTCACTTGCACAGTACTTCCAGCCTCACTGTGCATCACCTCCAGATAACATTCTGTAACTTCCAACACATGCCTGGTTGCCCCCTCATTCTTCACTTGCACAGTACTTCCAGCCTCACGGTGCATCACCCCAGATAACATTCTGTAACTTCCAACACATGCCTGGTTGCCCCCTCATTCTTCACTTGCACAGTACTTCCAGCTACACTGTGCATCACCTCCAGATATCATTCTGTAACTTCCAACACATGCCTGGTTGCCCCCTCATTCTCCACTTGCACAGTAACTTCCAACACATGCCTGGTTACCCCCTCATTCTTCACTTTCACAGTACTTCCAGCCTCACGGTGCATCACCCCCAGATAACATTCTGTAACTTCCAACACATGCCTGGTTGCCCCCTCATTCTTCACTTGCACAGTACTTCCAGCCTCACGGTGCATCACCCCCAGATAACATTCTGTAACTTCCAACACATGACTGGTTGCCCCCTCATTCTTCACTTGCACAGTACTTCCAGCTACACTGTGCATCACCTCCAGATTTCATTCTGTAACTTCCAACACATGCCTGGTTACCCCCTCATTCTTCACTTTCACAGTACTTCCAGCCTCACGGTGCATCACCCCCAGATAACGTTCTGTAACTTCCAACACATGCCTGGTTGCCCCCTCATTCTTCACTTGCACGGGACTTCCAGCCTCACTGTGCATCACCTCCAGATAACGTTCTGTAACTTCCAACACATGCCTGGTTGCCCCCTCATTCTTCACTTGCACAGTACTCCCAGCCTCACTGTGCATCACCTCCAGATAACGTTCTGTAACTTCCAACACATGCCTGGTTGCCCCCTCATTCTTCACTTGCACAGTACTCCCAGCCTCACTGTGCAACACCTCCAGATAACGTTCTGTAACTTCCAACACATGCCTGGTTGCCCCCTCATTCTTCACTTGCACAGTACCTCCAGCTACACCTTGCATCACCTCCAGATAGTATTCTGTAACTTCCAACACATGCCTGGTTGCCCCCTCATTCTTCACTTGCACAGTACTTCCAGCTACACTGTGCATCACCTCCAGATAGCGTTCTGTAACTTCCAACACATGCCTGGTTGCCCCCTCATTCTTCACTTGCACGGTACTTCCAGCCTCACTGTGCATCACCTCCAGATAACATTCTGTAACTTCCAACACATGCCTGGTTGCCCCCTCATTCTTCACTTGCACAGTACCTCCAGCTACACTGTGCATCACCTCCAGATAATATTCTGTAACTTCCAACACATGCCTGGTTACCCCATCATTCTTCACTTGCACAGTACTTCCAGCCTCACTGTGCATCACCTCCAGATAACATTCTGTAACTTCCAACACATGCCTGGTTGCCCCCTCATTCTTCACTTGCACAGTACTTCCAGCCTCACGGTGCATCACCCCCAGATAACATTCTGTAACTTCCAACACATGCCTGGTTGCCCCCTCATTCTTCACTTGCACAGTACTTCCAGCTACACTGTGCATCACCTCCAGATATCATTCTGTAACTTCCAACACATGCCTGGTTGCCCCCTCATTCTCCACTTGCACAGTAACTTCCAACACATGCCTGGTTACCCCCTCATTCTTCACTTTCACAGTACTTCCAGCCTCACGGTGCATCACCCCCAGATGACATTCTGTAACTTCCAACACATGCCTGGTTGCCCCGTCATTCTTCACTTGCACAGTACTTCCAGCCTCACGGTGCATCACCCCCAGATAACATTCTGTAACTTCCAACACATGACTGGTTGCCCCCTCATTCTTCACTTGCACAGTACTTCCAGCTACACTGTGCATCACCTCCAGATTTCATTCTGTAACTTCCAACACATGCCTGGTTGCCCTCTCATTCTTCACTTGCACAGTAACTTCCAACACATGCCTGGTTACCCCCTCATTCTTCACTTTCACAGTACTTCCAGCCTCACGGTGCATCACCCCCAGATAACGTTCTGTAACTTCCAACACATGCCTGGTTGCCCCCTCATTCTTCACTTGCACGGGACTTCCAGCCTCACTGTGCATCACCTCCAGATAACGTTCTGTAACTTCCAACACATGCCTGGTTGCCCCCTCATTCTTCACTTGCACGGTACTTCCAGCTACAGTGTGCATCACCTCCAGATAGCGTTCTGTAACTTCCAACACATGCCTGGTTGCCCCCTCATTCTTCACTTGCACGGTACTTCCAGCTACACTGTGCATCACCTCCAGATAACATTCTGTAACTTCCAACACATGCCTGGTTGCCCCCTCATTCTTCACTTGCACGGTACTTCCAGCCTCACTGTGCATCACCTCCAGATAACATTCTGTAACTTCCAACATATGCCTGGTTGCCCCCTCATTCTTCACTTGCACAGTACCTCCAGCTACACTGTGCATCACCTCCAGATAATATTCTGTAACTTCCAACACATGCCTGGTTACCCCATCATTCTTCACTTGCACAGTACTTCCAGCCTCACTGTGCATCACCTCCAGATAACATTCTGTAACTTCCAACACATGCCTGGTTGCCCCCTCATTCTTCACTTGCACAGTACTTCCAGCCTCACGGTGCATCACCCCCAGATAACATTCTGTAACTTCCAACACATGCCTGGTTGCCCCCTCATTTTTCACTTGCACAGTACTTCCAGCTACACTGTGCATCACCTCCAGATATCATTCTGTAACTTCCAACACATGCCTGGTTGCCCCCTCATTCTCCACTTGCACAGTAACTTCCAACACATGCCTGGTTACCCCCTCATTCTTCACTTTCACAGTACTTCCAGCCTCACGGTGCATCACCCCCAGATAACATTCTGTAACTTCCAACACATGCCTGGTTGCCCCGTCATTCTTCACTTGCACAGTACTTCCAGCCTCACGGTGCATCACCCCCAGATAACATTCTGTAACTTCCAACACATGACTGGTTGCCCCCTCATTCTTCACTTGCACAGTACTTCCAGCTACACTGTGCATCACCTCCAGATTTCATTCTGTAACTTCCAACACATGCCTGGTTGCCCTCTCATTCTTCACTTGCACAGTAACTTCCAACACATGCCTGGTTACCCCCTCATTCTTCACTTTCACAGTACTTCCAGCCTCACGGTGCATCACCCCCAGATAACGTTCTGTAACTTCCAACACATGCCTGGTTGCCCCCTCATTCTCCACTTGCACAGTAACTTCCAACACATGCCTGGTTACCCCCTCATTCTTCACTTTCACAGTACTTCCAGCCTCACGGTGCATCACCCCCAGATAACATTCTGTAACTTCCAACACATGCCTGGTTGCCCCGTCATTCTTCACTTGCACAGTACTTCCAGCCTCACGGTGCATCACCCCCAGATAACATTCTGTAACTTCCAACACATGACTGGTTGCCCCCTCATTCTTCACTTGCACAGTACTTCCAGCTACACTGTGCATCACCTCCAGATTTCATTCTGTAACTTCCAACACATGCCTGGTTGCCCTCTCATTCTTCACTTGCACAGTAACTTCCAACACATGCCTGGTTACCCCCTCATTCTTCACTTTCACAGTACTTCCAGCCTCACGGTGCATCACCCCCAGATAACGTTCTGTAACTTCCAACACATGCCTGGTTGCCCCCTCATTCTTCACTTGCACGGGACTTCCAGCCTCACTGTGCATCACCTCCAGATAACGTTCTGTAACTTCCAACACATGCCTGGTTGCCCCCTCATTCTTCACTTGCACGGTACTTCCAGCTACAGTGTGCATCACCTCCAGATAGCGTTCTGTAACTTCCAACACATGCCTGGTTGCCCCCTCATTCTTCACTTGCACGGTACTTCCAGCTACACTGTGCATCACCTCCAGATAACATTCTGTAACTTCCAACACATGCCTGGTTGCCCCCTCATTCTTCACTTGCACGGTACTTCCAGCCTCACTGTGCATCACCTCCAGATAACATTCTGTAACTTCCAACATATGCCTGGTTGCCCCCTCATTCTTCACTTGCACAGTACCTCCAGCTACACTGTGCATCACCTCCAGATAATATTCTGTAACTTCCAACACATGCCTGGTTACCCCATCATTCTTCACTTGCACAGTACTTCCAGCCTCACTGTGCATCACCTCCAGATAACATTCTGTAACTTCCAACACATGCCTGGTTGCCCCCTCATTCTTCACTTGCACAGTACTTCCAGCCTCACGGTGCATCACCCCCAGATAACATTCTGTAACTTCCAACACATGCCTGGTTGCCCCCTCATTTTTCACTTGCACAGTACTTCCAGCTACACTGTGCATCACCTCCAGATATCATTCTGTAACTTCCAACACATGCCTGGTTGCCCCCTCATTCTCCACTTGCACAGTAACTTCCAACACATGCCTGGTTACCCCCTCATTCTTCACTTTCACAGTACTTCCAGCCTCACGGTGCATCACCCCCAGATAACATTCTGTAACTTCCAACACATGCCTGGTTGCCCCGTCATTCTTCACTTGCACAGTACTTCCAGCCTCACGGTGCATCACCCCCAGATAACATTCTGTAACTTCCAACACATGACTGGTTGCCCCCTCATTCTTCACTTGCACAGTACTTCCAGCTACACTGTGCATCACCTCCAGATTTCATTCTGTAACTTCCAACACATGCCTGGTTGCCCTCTCATTCTTCACTTGCACAGTAACTTCCAACACATGCCTGGTTACCCCCTCATTCTTCACTTTCACAGTACTTCCAGCCTCACGGTGCATCACCCCCAGATAACGTTCTGTAACTTCCAACACATGCCTGGTTGCCCCCTCATTCTTCACTTGCACGGGACTTCCAGCCTCACTGTGCATCACCTCCAGATAACGTTCTGTAACTTCCAACACATGCCTGGTTGCCCCCTCATTCTTCACTTGCACGGTACTTCCAGCTACAGTGTGCATCACCTCCAGATAGCGTTCTGTAACTTCCAACACATGCCTGGTTGCCCCCTCATTCTTCACTTGCACGGTACTTCCAGCTACACTGTGCATCACCTCCAGATAACATTCTGTAACTTCCAACACATGCCTGGTTGCCCCCTCATTCTTCACTTGCACGGTACTTCCAGCCTCACTGTGCATCACCTCCAGATAACATTCTGTAACTTCCAACATATGCCTGGTTGCCCCCTCATTCTTCACTTGCACAGTACCTCCAGCTACACTGTGCATCACCTCCAGATAATATTCTGTAACTTCCAACACATGCCTGGTTACCCCATCATTCTTCACTTGCACAGTACTTCCAGCCTCACTGTGCATCACCTCCAGATAACATTCTGTAACTTCCAACACATGCCTGGTTGCCCCCTCATTCTTCACTTGCACAGTACTTCCAGCCTCACGGTGCATCACCCCCAGATAACATTCTGTAACTTCCAACACATGCCTGGTTGCCCCCTCATTTTTCACTTGCACAGTACTTCCAGCTACACTGTGCATCACCTCCAGATATCATTCTGTAACTTCCAACACATGCCTGGTTGCCCCCTCATTTTTCACTTGCACAGTAACTTCCAACACATGCCTGGTTACCCCCTCATTCTTCACTTTCACAGTACTTCCAGCCTCATGGTGCATCACCCCAGATAACATTCTGTAACTTCCAACACATGCCTGGTGCCCCCTCATTCTTCACTTGCACAGTACTTCCAGCCTCACGGTGCATCAACCCCAGATAACATTCTGTAACTTCCAACACATGACTGGTTGCCTCCTCATTCTTCACTTGCACAGTACTTCCAGCTACACTGTGCATCACCTCCAGATATCATTCTGTAACTTCCAACACATGCCTGGTTGCCCCCTCATTCTCCACTTGCACAGTAACTTCCAACACATGCCTGGTTAACCCTCATTCTTCACTTTCACAGTACTTCCAGCCTCACGGTGCATCACCCCCAGATAACATTCTGTCACTTCCAACACATGCCTGGTTGCCCCCTCATTCTTCACTTGCACAGTACTTCCAGCTACACTGTGCATCACCTCCAAATAGCGTTCTGTAACTTCCAACACATGCCTGGTTGCCCCCTCATTCTTCACTTGCACAGTACTTCCAGCCACACTGTGCATCACCTCCAGATAGCGTTCTGTAACTTCCAACACATGCCTGGTTGCCCCCTCATTCTTCACTTGCACAGTACTTCCAGCCACACTGTGCATCACCTCCAGATAGCGTTCTGTAACTTCCAACACATGCCTGGTTGCCCCCTCATTCTTCACTTGCACAGTACTTCCAGCCTCACTGTGCATCACCTCCAGATAACGTTCTGTAACTTCCAACACATGCCTGGTTACCCCCTCATTAATCACTTGCAAGGTACTTCCAACCACACTGTGCATCACCTCCAGATAACGTTCTGTAACTTCCAACACATGCCTGGTTGCCCCCTCATTCTTCACTTGCACAGTACCTCCAGCCACACTGCGCATCACCTCCAGATAGCGTTCTGTAACTTCCAACACATGCCTGGTTGCCCCCTCATTCTTCACTTGCACAGTACCTCCAGCCACACTGCGCATCACCTCCAGATAGCGTTCTGTAACTTCCAACGCATGCCTGGTTGCCCCCTCATTCTTCACTTGCACAGTACCTCCAGCCACACTGTGCATCACCTCCAGATATCATACTGTGCATCACCTCCAGATATCATTCTGTAACTTCCAACACATGTCTGGTTGCCCTCTCATTCTTCACTTGCACAGTAACTTCCAACACATGCCTGGTTACCCCCTCATTCTTCACTTGCACAGTACTTCCAGCTACACTGTGCATCACCTCCAGATAGCGTTCTGTAACTTCCAACACATGCCTGGTTGCCCCCTCATTCTTCACTTGCACAGTACTTCCAGCCTCACTGTGCATCACCTCCAGATAACATTCTGTAACTTCCAACACATGCCTGGTTGCCCCCTCATTCTTCACTTGCACAGTACTCCCAGCCTCACTGTGCATCACCTCCAGATAACGTTCTGTAACTTCCAACACATGCCTGGTTGCCCCCTCATTCTTCACTTGCACAGTACTCCCAGCCTCACTGTGCAACACCTCCAGATAACGTTCTGTAACTTCCAACACATGCCTGGTTGCCCCCTCATTCTTCACTTGCACAGTACCTCCAGCTACACCTTGCATCACCTCCAGATAGTATTCTGTAACTTCCAACACATGCCTGGTTGCCCCCTCATTCTTCACTTGCACAGTACTTCCAGCTACACTGTGCATCACCTCCAGATAGCGTTCTGTAACTTCCAACACATGCCTGGTTGCCCCCTCATTCTTCACTTGCACGGTACTTCCAGCCTCACTGTGCATCACCTCCAGATAACATTCTGTAACTTCCAACACATGCCTGGTTGCCCCCTCATTCTTCACTTGCACAGTACCTCCAGCTACACTGTGCATCACCTCCAGATAATATTCTGTAACTTCCAACACATGCCTGGTTACCCCATCATTCTTCACTTGCACAGTACTTCCAGCCTCACTGTGCATCACCTCCAGATAACATTCTGTAACTTCCAACACATGCCTGGTTGCCCCCTCATTCTTCACTTGCACAGTACTTCCAGCCTCACGGTGCATCACCCCCAGATAACATTCTGTAACTTCCAACACATGCCTGGTTGCCCCCTCATTCTTCACTTGCACAGTACTTCCAGCTACACTGTGCATCACCTCCAGATATCATTCTGTAACTTCCAACACATGCCTGGTTGCCCCCTCATTCTCCACTTGCACAGTAACTTCCAACACATGCCTGGTTACCCCCTCATTCTTCACTTTCACAGTACTTCCAGCCTCACGGTGCATCACCCCCAGATAACATTCTGTAACTTCCAACACATGCCTGGTTGCCCCCTCATTCTTCACTTGCACAGTACTTCCAGCCTCACGGTGCATCACCCCCAGATAACATTCTGTAACTTCCAACACATGACTGGTTGCCCCCTCATTCTTCACTTGCACAGTACTTCCAGCTACACTGTGCATCACCTCCAGATTTCATTCTGTAACTTCCAACACATGTCTGGTTACCCCCTCATTCTTCACTTTCGCAGTACTTCCAGCCTCACGGTGCATCACCCCCAGATAACGTTCTGTAACTTCCAACACATGCCTGGTTGCCCCCTCATTCTTCACTTGCACGGGACTTCCAGCCTCACTGTGCATCACCTCCAGATAACGTTCTGTAACTTCCAACACATGCCTGGTTGCCCCCTCATTCTTCACTTGCACAGTACTCCCAGCCTCACTGTGCATCACCTCCAGATAACGTTCTGTAACTTCCAACACATGCCTGGTTGCCCCCTCATTCTTCACTTGCACAGTACTCCCAGCCTCACTGTGCAACACCTCCAGATAACGTTCTGTAACTTCCAACACATGCCTGGTTGCCCCCTCATTCTTCACTTGCACAGTACCTCCAGCTACACCTTGCATCACCTCCAGATAGTATTCTGTAACTTCCAACACATGCCTGGTTGCCCCCTCATTCTTCACTTGCACGGTACTTCCAGCTACACTGTGCATCACCTCCAGATAGCGTTCTGTAACTTCCAACACATGCCTGGTTGCCCCCTCATTCTTCACTTGCACGGTACTTCCAGCCTCACTGTGCATCACCTCCAGATAACATTCTGTAACTTCCAACACATGCCTGGTTGCCCCCTCATTCTTCACTTGCACAGTACCTCCAGCTACACTGTGCATCACCTCCAGATAATATTCTGTAACTTCCAACACATGCCTGGTTACCCCATCATTCTTCACTTGCACAGTACTTCCAGCCTCACTGTGCATCACCTCCAGATAACATTCTGTAACTTCCAACACATGCCTGGTTGCCCCCTCATTCTTCACTTGCACAGTACTTCCAGCCTCACGGTGCATCACCCCCAGATAACATTCTGTAACTTCCAACACATGCCTGGTTGCCCCCTCATTCTTCACTTGCACAGTACTTCCAGCTACACTGTGCATCACCTCCAGATATCATTCTGTAACTTCCAACACATGCCTGGTTGCCCCCTCATTCTCCACTTGCACAGTAACTTCCAACACATGCCTGGTTACCCCCTCATTCTTCACTTTCACAGTACTTCCAGCCTCACGGTGCATCACCCCCAGATAACATTCTGTAACTTCCAACACATGCCTGGTTGCCCTGTCATTCTTCACTTGCACAGTACTTCCAGCCTCACGGTGCATCACCCCCAGATAACATTCTGTAACTTCCAACACATGACTGGTTGCCCCCTCATTCTTCACTTGCACAGTACTTCCAGCTACACTGTGCATCACCTCCAGATTTCATTCTGTAACTTCCAACACATGCCTGGTTGCCCTCTCATTCTTCACTTGCACAGTAACTTCCAACCCATGCCTGGTTACCCCCTCATTCTTCACTTTCACAGTACTTCCAGCCTCACGGTGCATCACCCCCAGATAACGTTCTGTAACTTCCAACACATGCCTGGTTGCCCCCTCATTCTTCACTTGCACGGGACTTCCAGCCTCACTGTGCATCACCTCCAGATAACGTTCTGTAACTTCCAACACATGCCTGGTTGCCCCCTCATTCTTCACTTGCACGGTACTTCCAGCTACAGTGTGCATCACCTCCAGATAGCGTTCTGTAACTTCCAACACATGCCTGGTTGCCCCCTCATTCTTCACTTGCACGGTACTTCCAGCTACACTGTGCATCACCTCCAGATAACATTCTGTAACTTCCAACACATGCCTGGTTGCCCCCTCATTCTTCACTTGCACGGTACTTCCAGCCTCACTGTGCATCACCTCCAGATAACATTCTGTAACTTCCAACATATGCCTGGTTGCCCCCTCATTCTTCACTTGCACAGTACCTCCAGCTACACTGTGCATCACCTCCAGATAATATTCTGTAACTTCCAACACATGCCTGGTTACCCCATCATTCTTCACTTGCACAGTACTTCCAGCCTCACTGTGCATCACCTCCAGATAACATTCTGTAACTTCCAACACATGCCTGGTTGCCCCCTCATTCTTCACTTGCACAGTACTTCCAGCCTCACGGTGCATCACCCCCAGATAACATTCTGTAACTTCCAACACATGCCTGGTTGCCCCCTCATTTTTCACTTGCACAGTACTTCCAGCTACACTGTGCATCACCTCCAGATATCATTCTGTAACTTCCAACACATGCCTGGTTGCCCCCTCATTTTTCACTTGCACAGTAACTTCCAACACATGCCTGGTTACCCCCTCATTCTTCACTTTCACAGTACTTCCAGCCTCATGGTGCATCACCCCAGATAACATTCTGTAACTTCCAACACATGCCTGGTGCCCCCTCATTCTTCACTTGCACAGTACTTCCAGCCTCACGGTGCATCAACCCCAGATAACATTCTGTAACTTCCAACACATGACTGGTTGCCTCCTCATTCTTCACTTGCACAGTACTTCCAGCTACACTGTGCATCACCTCCAGATATCATTCTGTAACTTCCAACACATGCCTGGTTGCCCCCTCATTCTCCACTTGCACAGTAACTTCCAACACATGCCTGGTTAACCCTCATTCTTCACTTTCACAGTACTTCCAGCCTCACGGTGCATCACCCCCAGATAACATTCTGTCACTTCCAACACATGCCTGGTTGCCCCCTCATTCTTCACTTGCACAGTACTTCCAGCTACACTGTGCATCACCTCCAAATAGCGTTCTGTAACTTCCAACACATGCCTGGTTGCCCCCTCATTCTTCACTTGCACAGTACTTCCAGCCACACTGTGCATCACCTCCAGATAGCGTTCTGTAACTTCCAACACATGCCTGGTTGCCCCCTCATTCTTCACTTGCACAGTACTTCCAGCCACACTGTGCATCACCTCCAGATAGCGTTCTGTAACTTCCAACACATGCCTGGTTGCCCCCTCATTCTTCACTTGCACAGTACTTCCAGCCTCACTGTGCATCACCTCCAAATAACGTTCTGTAACTTCCAACACATGCCTGGTTACCCCCTCATTAATCACTTGCACAGTACTTCCAACCACACTGTGCATCACCTCCAGATAACGTTCTGTAACTTCCAACACATGCCTGGTTACCCCCTCATTCTTCACTTGCACAGTACTCCCAGCCTCACTGCGCATCACCTCCAGATAACGTTCTGTAACTTCCAACACATGCCTGGTTACCCCCTCATTCTTCACTTGCACAGTACCCCCAGCCTCACTGCGCATCACCTCCAGATAACGTTCTGTAACTTCCAACACATGCCTGGTTGCCCCCTCATTCTTCACTTGCACAGTACCTCCAGCCACACTGCGCATCACCTCCAGATAGCGTTCTGTAACTTCCAACACATGCCTGGTTGCCCCCTCATTCTTCACTTGCACAGTACCTCCAGCCACACTGCGCATCACCTCCAGATAGCGTTCTGTAACTTCCAATGCATGCCTGGTTGCCCCCTCATTCTTCACTTGCACAGTACCTCCAGCCACACTGCGCATCACCTCCAGATAGCGTTCTGTAACTTCCAACGCATGCCTGGTTGCCCCCTCATTCTTCACTTGCACAGTACCTCCAGCCTCACTGCGCATCACCTCCAGATAGCGTTCTGTAACTTCCAACGCATGCCTGGTTGCCCCCCCATTCTTCACTTGCACAGTACTTCCAGCCACACTGTGCATCACCTCCAGATAGCGTTCTGTAACTTCCAACGCATGCCTGGTTGCCCCCTCATTCTTCACTTGCACAGTACCTCCAGCCACACTGTGCATCACCTCCAGATAGCGTTCTGTGACTTCCAACGCATGCCTGGTTGCCCCCTCATTCTTCAGTTGCACAGTACTTCCAGCCTCACTGTGCATCACCTCCAGATAACGTTCTGTAACTTCCAACGCATGCCTGGTTACCCCCTCATTCTTCACTTGCACAGTACTCCCAGCCTCACTGTGCATCACCTCCAGATAACGTTTTGTAACTTCCAACACATGCCTGGTTGCCCCCTCATTCTTCACTTGCACAGTACTCCCAGCCTCACTGTGCATCACCTCCAGATAGCGTTCTGTAACTTCCAACACATGCCTGGTTGCCCCCTCATTCTTCACTTGCACAGTACCTCCAGCCACACTGTGCATCACCTCCAGATAGCGTTCTGTAACTTCCAACACATGCCTGGTCTTCACTTGCACAGTAACTTCCAACACATGCCTGGTTACCCCCTCATTCTTCACTTGCACAGTACTTCCAGCTACACTGTGCATCACCTCCAGATAACGTTCTGTAACTTCCAACACATGCCTGGTTGCCCCCTCATTCTTCACTTGCACAGTACTTCCAGCTACACTGTGCATCACCTCCAGATAACGTTCTGTAACTTCCAACACATGCCTGGTTGCCCCCTCATTCTTCACTTGCACAGTACTCCCAGCCTCACTGTGCATCACCTCCAGATAACGTTCTGTAACTTCCAACACATGCCTTGTTGCCCCCTCATTCTTCACTTGCACAGTACTCCCAGCCTCACTGTGCATCACCTCCAGATAACGTTCTGTAACTTCCAACACATGCCTGGTTGCCCCCTCATTCTTCACTTGCACAGTACCTCCAGCCACACTGTGCATCACCTCCAGATAGCGTTCTGTGACTTCCAACACATGCCTGGTTGCCCCCTCATTCTTCACTTGCACAGTACCTCCAGCCACACTGTGCATCACATCCAGATAGCGTTCTGTGACTTCCAACACATGCCTGGTTGCCCCCTCATTCTTCACTTGCACAGTACCTCCAGCCACACTGTGCATCACCTCCAGATAACGTTCTGTAACTTCCAACACATGCCTGGTTGCCCCCTCATTCTTCACTTGCACAGTACCTCCAGCCACACTGTGCATCACCTCCAGATAGCGTTCTGTAACTTCCAACACATGCCTGGTTGCCCCCTCATTCTTCACTTGCACAGTACCTCCAGCCACACTGTGCATCACCTCCAGATAGCGTTCTGTAACTTCCAACACATGCCTGGTTGCCCCCTCATTCTTCACTTGCACAGTACCTCCAGCCACACTGTGCATCACCTCCAGATAGCGTTCTGTAACTTCCAACACATGCCTGGTTGCCCCCTCATTCTTCACTTGCACAGTACTCCCAGCTACACTGTGCATCACCTCCAGATAACGTTCTGTAACTTCCAACACATGCCTGGTTACCCCCTCATTAATCACTTGCACAGTACTTCCAACCACACTGTGCATCACCTCCAGATAACGTTCTGTAACTTCCAACACATGCCTGGTTACCCCCTCATTCTTCACTTGCACAGTACTCCCAGCCTCACTGCGCATCACCTCCAGATAACGTTCTGTAACTTCCAACACATGCCTGGTTACCCCCTCATTCTTCACTTGCACAGTACCCCCAGCCTCACTGCGCATCACCTCCAGATAACGTTCTGTAACTTCCAACGCATGCCTGGTTGCCCCCTCATTCTTCACTTGCACAGTACCTCCAGCCACACTGCGCATCACCTCCAGATAGCGTTCTGTAACTTCCAACGCATGCCTGGTTGCCCCCTCATTCTTCACTTGCACAGTACCTCCAGCCACACTGCGCATCACCTCCAGATAGCGTTCTGTAACTTCCAACGCATGCCTGGTTGCCCCCTCATTCTTCACTTGCACAGTACCTCCAGCCATACTGTGCATCACCTCCAGATAGCGTTCTGTAACTTCCAACGCATGCCTGGTTGCCCCCTCATTCTTCACTTGCACAGTACTTCCAGCCTCACTGTGCATCACCTCCAAATAGCGTTCTGTGACTTCCAACGCATGCCTGGTTGCCCCCTCATTCTTCACTTGCACAGTACTTCCAGCCACACTGTGCATCACCTCCAGATAGCGTTCTGTGACTTCCAACGCATGCCTGGTTGCCCCCTCATTCTTCACTTGCACAGTACCTCCAGCCACACTGTGCATCACCTCCAGATAGCGTTCTGTGACTTCCAACGCATGCCTGGTTGCCCCCTCATTCTTCAGTTGCACAGTACCTCCAGCCTCACTGTGCATCACCTCCAGATAACGTTCTGTAACTTCCAACGCATGCCTGGTTACCCCCTCATTCCTCACTTGCACAGTACTCCCAGCCTCACTGTGCATCACCTCCAGATAACGTTCTGTAACTTCCAACACATGCCTGGTTGCCTCCTCATTCTTCACTTGCACAGTACTCCCAGCCTCACTGTGCATCACCTCCAGATAGCGTTCTGTAACTTCCAACACATGCCTGGTTGCCCCCTCATTCTTCACTTGCACAGTACCTCCAGCCACACTGTGCATCACCTCCAGATAGCGTTCTGTAGCTTCCAACACATGCCTGGTCTTCACTTGCACAGTAACTTCCAACACATGCCTGGTTACCCCCTCATTCTTCACTTGCACAGTACTTCCAGCTACACTGTGCATCACCTCCAGATAGCGTTCTGTAACTTCCAACACATGCCTGGTTGCCCCCTCATTCTTCACTTGCACAGTACTTCCAGCTACACTGTGCATCACCTCCAGATAACGTTCTGTAACTTCCAACACATGTCTGGTTGCCCCCTCATTCTTCACTTGCACAGTACTCCCAGCCTCACTGTGCATCACCTCCAGATAACGTTCTGTGACTTCCAACACATGCCTTGTTGCCCCCTCATTCTTCACTTGCACAGTACTCCCAGCCTCACTGTGCATCACCTCCAGATAACGTTCTGTGACTTCCAACACATGCCTGGTTGCCCCCTCATTCTTCACTTGCACAGTACCTCCAGCCACACTGTGCATCACCTCCAGATAGCGTTCTGTGACTTCCAACACATGCCTGGTTGCCCCCTCATTCTTCACTTGCACAGCACCTCCAGCCACACTGTGCATCACCTCCAGATAGCGTTCTGTGACTTCCAACACATGCCTGGTTGCCCCCTCATTCTTCACTTGCACAGTACCTCCAGCCACACTGTGCATCACCTCCAGATAACGTTCTGTAACTTCCAACACATGCCTGGTTGCCCCCTCATTCTTCACTTGCACAGTACCTCCAGCCACACTGTGCATCACCTCCAGATAGCGTTCTGTAACTTCCAACACATGCCTGGTTGCCCCCTCATTCTTCACTTGCACAGTACCTCCAGCCACACTGTGCATCACCTCCAGATAGCGTTCTGTAACTTCCAACACATGCCTGGTTGCCCCCTCATTCTTCACTTGCACAGTACCTCCAGCCACACTGTGCATCACCTCCAGATAGCGTTCTGTAACTTCCAACACATGCCTGGTTGCCCCCTCATTCTTCACTTGCACAGTACTCCCAGCTACACTGTGCATCACCTCCAGATAGCGTTCTGTAACTTCCAACACATGCCTGGTTGCCCCCTCATTCTTCACTTGCACAGTACTTCCAGCCACACTGTGCATCACCTCCAGATAGCGTTCTGTAAATTCCAACACATGCCTGGTTGCCCCTTCATTCTTCACTTGCACAGTACTTACAGCCTCACTGTGCATCACCTCCAGATAACGTTCTGTAACTTCCAACACATGCCTGGTTACCCCCTCATTAATCACTTGCACAGTACTTCCAGCCACACTGTGCATCACCTCCAGATAACGTTCTGTAACTTCCAACACATGCCTGGTTACCCCCTCATTCTTCACTTGCACAGTACTCCCAGCCTCACTGCGCATCACCTCCAGATAACGTTCTGTAACTTCCAACACATGCCTGGTTGCCCCCTCATTCTTCACTTGCACAGTACCTCCAGCCACACTGCGCATCACCTCCAGATAGCGTTCTGTAACTTCCAACGCATGCCTGGTTGCCCCCTCATTCTTCACTTGCACAGTACCTCCAGCCACACTGTGCATCACCTCCAGATAGCGTTCTGTAACTTCCAACGCATGCCTGGTTGCCCCCTCATTCTTCACTTGCACAGTACCTCCAGCCACACTGTGCACCACCTCCAGATAGCGTTCTGTAACTTCCAACGCATGCCTGGTTGCCCCCTCATTCTTCACTTGCACAGTACCTCCAGCCACACTGTGCATCACCTCCAGATAGCGTTCTGTAACTTCCAACGCATGCCTGGTTGCCCCCTCATTCTTCACTTGCACAGTACTTCCAGCCTCACTGTGCATCACCTCCAGATAGCGTTCTGTAACTTCCAACGCATGCCTGGTTGCCCCCTCATTCTTCACTTGCACAGTACTTCCAGCCACACTGTGCATCACCTCCAGATAGCGTTCTGTAACTTCCAACGCATGCCTGGTTGCCCCCTCATTCTTCACTTGCACAGTACCTCCAGCCACACTGTGCATCACCTCCAGATAGCGTTCTGTAACTTCCAACGCATGCCTGGTTGCCACCTCATTCTTCACTTGCACAGTACTTCCAGCCTCACTGTGCATCACCTCCAGATAACGTTCTGTAACTTCCAACGCATGCCTGGTTGCCCTCTCATTCCTCACTTGCACAGTACTCCCAGCCTCACTGTGCATCACCTCCAGATAACGTTCTGTAACTTCCAACACATGCCTGGTTGCCCCCTCATTCTTCACTTGCACAGTACTCCCAGCCTCACTGTGCATCACCTCCAGATAGCGTTCTGTAACTTCCAACACATGCCTGGTTGCCCCCTCATTCTTCACTTGCACAGTACCTCCAGCCACACTGTGCATCACCTCCAGATAGCGTTCTGTAACTTCCAACACATGCCTGGTCTTCACTTGCACAGTACCTTCCAACACATGCCTGGTTACCCCCTCATTCTTCACTTGCACAGTACTTCCAGCTACACTGTGCATCACCTCCAGATAGCGTTCTGTAACTTCCAACACATGCCTGGTTGCCCCCTCATTCTTCACTTGCACAGTACTTCCAGCTACACTGTGCATCACCTCCAGATAACGTTCTGTAACTTCCAACACATGCCTGGTTGCCCCCTCATTCTTCACTTGCACAGTACTCCCAGCCTCACTGTGCATCACCTCCAGATAACGTTGTGTAACTTCCAACACATGCCTGGTTGCCCCCTCATTCTTCACTTGCACAGTACCTCCAGCCACACTGTGCATCACCTCCAGATAGCGTTCTGTAACTTCCAACACATGCCTGGTTGCCCCCTCATTCTTCACTTGCACAGTACCTCCAGCCACACTGTGCATAACCTCCAGATAGCGTTCTGTAACTTCCAACACATGCCTGGTTGCCCCCTCATTCTTCACTTGCACAGTACCTCCAGCCACACTGTGCATCACCTCCAGATAGCGTTCTGTAACTTCCAACACATGCCTGGTTGCCCCCTCATTCTTCACTTGCACAGTACCTCCAGCCACACTGTGCATCACCTCCAGATAGCGTTCTGTAACTTCCAACACATGCCTGGTTGCTCCCTCATTCTTCACTTGCACAGTACCTCCAGCCACACTGTGCATCACCTCCAGATAGCGTTCTGTAACTTCCAACACATGCCTGGTTGCCCCCTCATTCTTCACTTGCACAGTACCTCCAGCCACACTGTGCATCACCTCCAGATAGCGTTCTGTAACTTCCAACAGATGCCTGGTTGCCCCCTCATTCTTCACTTGCACAGTACCTCCAGCCTCACTGTGCATCACCTCCAGAAAACGTTCTGTAACTTCCACCACATGCCTGGTTACCCCCTCATTCTTCACTTGCACAGTACCTCCAGCCTCACTGTGCATCACCTCCAGATAACGTTCTGTAACTTCCAACACATGCCTGGTTACCCCCTCATTCTTCACTTGCACAGTACTTCCAGCCACACTGTGCATCACCTCCAGATAACATTCTGTAACTTCCAACACATGCCTGGTTGCCCCCTCATTCTTCACTTGCACATTACTTCCAGCCACACTGTGCATCACCTCCAGATAACATTCTGTAACTTCCAACACATGCCTGGTTGCCCCCTCATTCTTCACTTGCACAGTACTTCCAGCTACACTGTGCATCACCTCCAGATAACATTCTGTAAGTTCCAACACATGCCTGGTTGCCCCCTCATTCTTCACTTGCACAGTACTTCCAGCCTCACTGTGCATCACCTCCAGATAACATTCTGTAACTTCCAACACATGCCTGGTTACCCCCTCATTCTTCACTTGCACAGTACTTCCAGCCACACTGTGCATCACCTCCAGATAACATTCTGTAACTTCCAACACATGCCTGGTTACCCCCTCATTCTTCACTTGCACAGTACTTACAGCTACACTGTGCATCACCTCCAGATATCATACTGTGCATCACCTCCAGATATCATTCTGTAACTTCCAACACATGCCTGGTTGCCCTCTCATTCTTCACTTGCACAGTACTTCCAGCTACACTGTGCATCACCTCCAGATAGCGTTCTGTAACTTCCAACACATGCCTGGTTGCCCCCTCATTCTTCACTTGCACAGTACTTCCAGCCTCACTGTGCATCACCTCCAGATAACATTCTGTAACTTTCAACACATGCCTGGTTGCCCCCTCATTCTTCACTTGCACAGTACCTCCAGCTAGACCTTGCATCACCTCCAGATAGTATTCTGTAACTTCCAACACATGCCTGGTTGCCCCCTCATTCTTCACTTGCACAGTACTTCCAGCTACACTGTGCATCACCTCCAGATAGCGTTCTGTAACTTCCAACACATGCCTGGTTGCCCACTCATTCTTCACTTGCACGGTACTTCCAGCCTCACTGTGCATCACCTCCAGATAATATTCTGTAACTTCCAACACATGCCTGGTTGCCCCCTCATTCTTCACTTGCACAGTACCTCCAGCTACACTGTGCATCACCTCCAGATAATATTCTGTAACTTCCAACACATGCCTGGTTACCCCATCATTCTTCACTTGCACAGTACTTCCAGCCTCACTGTGCATCACCTCCAGATAACATTCTGTAACTTCCAACACATGCCTGGTTGCCCCCTCATTCTTCACTTGCACAGTACTTCCAGCCTCACGGTGCATCACCCCCAGATAACATTCTGTAACTTCCAACACATGCCTGGTTGCCCCCTCATTCTTCACTTGCACAGTACTTCCAGCTACACTGTGCATCACCTCCAGATATCATTCTGTAACTTCCAACACATTCCTGGTTGCCCCCTCATTCTCCACTTGCACAGTAACTTCCAACACATGCCTGGTTACCCCCTCATTCTTCACTTTCACAGTACTTCCAGCCTCACGGTGCATCACCCCAGATAACATTCTGTAACTTCCAACACATGCCTGGTTGCCCCCTCATTCTTCACTTGCACAGTACTTCCAGCCTCACGGTGCATCACCCCCAGATAACATTCTGTAACTTCCAACACATGACTGGTTGCCCCCTCATTCTTCACTTGCACAGTACTTCCAGCTACACTGTGCATCACCTCCAGATATCATTCTGTAACTTCCAACACATGCCTGGTTGCCCCCTCATTCTCCACTTGCACAGTAACTTCCAACACATGCCTGGTTAACCCTCATTTTTCACTTTCACAGTACTTCCAGCCTCACGGTGCATCACCCCCAGATAACATTCTGTCAATTCCAACACATGCCTGGTTGCCCCCTCATTCTTCACTTGCACAGTACTTCCAGCTACACTGTGCATCACCTCCAGATATCATTCTGTAACTTCCAACACATGCCTGGTTGCCCCCTCATTCTCCACTTGCACAGTAACTTCCAACACATGCCTGGTTACCCCCTCATTCTTCACTTGCACATTACTTCCAGCCACACTGTGCATCACCTCCAGATAACATTCTGTAACTTCCAACACATGCCTGGTTGCCCCCTCATTCTTCACTTGCACAGTACTTCCAGCTACACTGTGCATCACCTCCAGATAACATTCTGTAAGTTCCAACACATGCCTGGTTGCCCCCTCATTCTTCACTTGCACAGTACTTCCAGCCTCACTGTGCATCACCTCCAGATAACATTCTGTAACTTCCAACACATGCCTGGTTACCCCCTCATTCTTCACTTGCACAGTACTTCCAGCCACACTGTGCATCACCTCCAGATAACATTCTGTAACTTCCAACACATGCCTGGTTACCCCCTCATTCTTCACTTGCACAGTACTTACAGCTACACTGTGCATCACCTCCAGATATCATACTGTGCATCACCTACAGATATCATTCTGTAACTTCCAACACATGCCTGGTTGCCCTCTCATTCTTCACTTGCACAGTACTTCCAGCTACACTGTGCATCACCTCCAGATAGCGTTCTGTAACTTCCAACACATGCCTGGTTGCCCCCTCATTCTTCACTTGCACAGTACTTCCAGCCTCACTGTGCATCACCTCCAGATAACATTCTGTAACTTTCAACACATGCCTGGTTGCCCCCTCATTCTTCACTTGCACAGTACCTCCAGCTAGACCTTGCATCACCTCCAGATAGTATTCTGTAACTTCCAACACATGCCTGGTTGCCCCCTCATTCTTCACTTGCACAGTACTTCCAGCTACACTGTGCATCACCTCCAGATAGCGTTCTGTAACTTCCAACACATGCCTGGTTGCCCCCTCATTCTTCACTTGCACGGTACTTCCAGCCTCACTGTGCATCACCTCCAGATAATATTCTGTAACTTCCAACACATGCCTGGTTGCCCCCTCATTCTTCACTTGCACAGTACCTCCAGCTACACTGTGCATCACCTCCAGATAATATTCTGTAACTTCCAACACATGCCTGGTTATCCCATCATTCTTCACTTGCACAGTACTTCCAGCCTCACTGTGCATCACCTCCAGATAACATTCTGTAACTTCCAACACATGCCTGGTTGCCCCCTCATTCTTCACTTGCACAGTACTTCCAGCCTCACGGTGCATCACCCCCAGATAACATTCTGTAACTTCCAACACATGCCTGGTTGCCCCCTCATTCTTCACTTGCACAGTACTTCCAGCTACACTGTGCATCACCTCCAGATATCATTCTGTAACTTCCAACACATTCCTGGTTGCCCCCTCATTCTCCACTTGCACAGTAACTTCCAACACATGCCTGGTTACCCCCTCATTCTTCACTTTCACAGTACTTCCAGCCTCACGGTGCATCACCCCAGATAACATTCTGTAACTTCCAACACATGCCTGGTTGCCCCCTCATTCTTCACTTGCACAGTACTTCCAGCCTCACGGTGCATCACCCCCAGATAACATTCTGTAACTTCCAACACATGACTGGTTGCCCCCTCATTCTTCACTTGCACAGTACTTCCAGCTACACTGTGCATCACCTCCAGATATCATTCTGTAACTTCCAACACATGCCTGGTTGCCCCCTCATTCTCCACTTGCACAGTAACTTCCAACACATGCCTGGTTAACCCTCATTTTTCACTTTCACAGTACTTCCAGCCTCACGGTGCATCACCCCCAGATAACATTCTGTCAATTCCAACACATGCCTGGTTGCCCCCTCATTCTTCACTTGCACAGTACTTCCAGCTACACTGTGCATCACCTCCAGATATCATTCTGTAACTTCCAACACATGCCTGGTTGCCCCCTCATTCTCCACTTGCACAGTAACTTCCAACACATGCCTGGTTAACACTCATTTTTCACTTTCACAGTACTTCCAGCCTCACGGTCCATCACCTCCAGATAACTTTCTGTAACTTCCAACACATGCCTGGTTACCCCCTCATTCTTCACTTGCACAGTACTTCCAGCCTCAATGTGCATCACTTCCAGATAACGTTCTGTAACTTCCAACACATGCCTGGTTGCCCCCTCATTCTTCACTTGCACAGTACTTCCAGCCACACTGTGCATCACCTCCAGATAGCGTTCTGTAACTTCCAACACATGCCTGGTTGCCCCCTCATTCTTCACTTGCACAGTAGTTCCAGCCTCACTGTGCATCACCTCCAGATAACGTTCTGTAACTTCCAACACATGCCTGGTTACCCCCTCATTAATCACTTGCACAGTACTTCCAGCCACACTGTGCATCACCTCCAGATAACGTTCTGTAACTTCCAACACATGCCTGGTTACCCCCTCATTCTTCACTTGCACAGTACTCCCAGCCTCACTGTGCATCACCTCCAGATAACGTTCTGTAACTTCCAACACATGCCTGGTTGCCCCCTCATTCTTCACTTGCACAGTACTCCTAGCCTCACTGTGCATCACCTCCAGATAAAGTTCTGTAACTTCCAACACATGCCTGGTTGCCCCCTCATTCTTCACTTGCACAGTACCTCCAGCCACGCTGTGCATCACCTCCAAATAGCGTTCTGTAACTTCCAACACATGCCTGGTTGCCCCCTCATTCTTCACTTGCACAGTACCTCCAGCCACACTGTGCATCACCTCCAGATAGCGTTCTGTAACTTCCAACACATGCCTGGTTGCCCCCTCATTCTCCACTTGCACAGTAACTTCCAACACATGCCTGGTTAACCCTCATTTTTCACTTTCACAGTACTTCCAGCCTCACGGTGCATCACCCCCAGATAACATTCAGTCAATTCCAACACATGCCTGGTTGCCCCCTCATTCTTCACTTGCACAGTACTTCCAGCTACACTGTGCATCACCTCCAGATATCATTCTGTAACTTCCAACACATGCCTGGTTGCCCCCTCATTCTCCACTTGCACAGTAACTTCCAACACATGCCTGGTTAACACTCATTTTTCACTTTCACAGTACTTCCAGCCTCACGGTCCATCACCTCCAGATAACTTTCTGTAACTTCCAACACATGCCTGGTTACCCCCTCATTCTTCACTTGCACAGTACTTCCAGCCTCAATGTGCATCACTTCCAGATAACGTTCTGTAACTTCCAACACATGCCTGGTTGCCCCCTCATTCTTCACTTGCACAGTACTTCCAGCCACACTGTGCATCACCTCTAGATAGCGTTCTGTAACTTCCAACACATGCCTGGTTTCCCCCTCATTCTTCACTTGCACAGTACTTCCAGCCTCACTGTGCATCACCTCCAGATAACGTTCTGTAACTTCCAACACATGCCTGGTTACCCCCTCATTAATCACTTGCACAGTACTTCCAGCCACACTGTGCATCACCTCCAGATAACGTTCTGTAACTTCCAACACAGGCCTGGTTACCCCCTCATTCTTCACTTGCACAGTACTCCCAGCCTCGCTGTGCATCACCTCCAGATAACGTTCTGTAACTTCCAACACATGCCTGGTTGCCCCCTCATTCTTCACTTGCACAGTACTCCCAGCCTCGCTGTGCATCACCTCCAGATAAAGTTCTGTAACTTCCAACACATGCCTGGTTGCCCCCTAATTTTTCACTTGCACAGTACCTCCAGCCACGCTGTGCATCACCTCCAGATAGCGTTCTGTAACTTCCAACACATGCCTGGTTGCCCCCTCATTCTTCACTTGCACAGTACCTCCAGCCACACTGTGCATCACCTCCAGATAGCGTTCTGTAACTTCCAACACATGCCTGATTGCCCCCTCATTCTTCACTTGCACAGTACCTCCAGCCACACTGTGCATCACCTCCAGATAGCGTTCTGTAACTTCCAATGCATGCCTGGTTGCCCCCTCATTCTTCACTTGCACAGTACCTCCAGCCACACTGTGCATCACCTCCAGATAGCGTTCTGTAACTTCCAACGCATGCCTGGTTGCCCCCTCATTCTTCACTTGCACAGTACTTCCAGCCTCACTGTGCATCACCTCCAGATAACGTTCTGTAACTTCCAACGCATGCCTGGTTGCACCCTCATTCTTCACTTGCACAGTACTTCCAGCCACACTGTGCATCACCTCCAGATAGCGTTCTGTAACTTCCAACACATGCCTGGTTGCCCCCTCATTCTTCACTTGCACAGTACTTCCAGCCTCACTGTGCATCACTTCCAGATAACGTTCTGTAACTTCCAACGCATGCCTGGTTACCCCCTCATTAATCACTTGCACAGTACTTCCAGCTACACTGTGCATCACCTCCAGATAACGTTCTGTAACTTCAAACGCATGCCTGGTTACCCCCTCATTCCTCACTTGCACAGTACTCCCAGCCTCACTGTGCATCACCTCCAGATAACGTTCTGTAACTTCCAACACATGCCTGGTTGCCCCCTCATTCTTCACTTGCACAGTACTTCCAGCTACACTGTGCATCACCTCCAGATAACATTCTGTAAGTTCCAACACATGCCTGGTTGCCCCCTCATTCTTCACTTGCACAGTACTTCCAGCCTCACTGTGCATCACCTCCAGATAACATTCTGTAACTTCCAACACATGCCTGGTTGCCCCCTCTTTCTCTTTCTTCACTTGCACAGTACTTCCAGCCACTCTGTGCATCACCTCCAGATAACATTCTGTAACTTCCAACACATGCCTGGTTACCCCCTCATTCTTCACTTGCACAGTACTTCCAGCCTCACTGTGCATCACTTCCAGATAACATTCTGTAACTTCCAACACATGCCCGGTTACCCTCTCATTCTTCACTTGCACAGTACTTCCAGCTACACTGTGCATCACCTCCAGATATCATTCTGTAACTTCCAACACATGCCTGGTTGCCCTCTCATTCTTCACTTGCACAGTAACTTCCAACACATGCCTGGTTACCCCCTCATTCTTCACTTGCACAGTACTTCCAGCTACACTGTGCATCACCTCCAGATAGCGTTCTGTAACTTCCAACACATGCCTGGTTGCCCCCTCATTCTTCACTTGCACAGTACTTCCAGCTACACTGTACATCACCTCCAGATAACGTTCTGTATCTTCCAACACATGCCTGGTTGCCCCCTCATTCTTCACTTGCACAGTACTCCCAGCCTCACTGTGCATCACCTCCAGATAACGGTCTGTAACTTCCAACACATGCCTGGTTGCCCCCTCATTCTTCACTTGCACAGTACTCCCAGCCTCACTTTGCATCACCTCCAGGTAACGTTCTGTAACTTCCAACACATGCCTGGTTGCCCCCTCATTCTTCACTAGCACAGTACCTCCAGCCACACTGTGCATCACCTCCAGATAGCGTTCTGTAACTTCCAACACATGCCTGGTTGCCCCCTCATTCTTCACTTGCACAGTACCTCCAGCCACACTGTGCATCACCTCCAGATAGCGTTCTGTAACTTCCAACACATGCCTGGTTGCCCCCTCATTCTTCACTTGCACAGTATCTCCAGCCACACTGTGCATCACCTCCAGATAGCGTTCTGTAACTTCCAACACATGCCTGGTTGCCCCCTCATTCTTCACTTGCACAGTACCTCCAGCCACACTGTGCATCACTTCCAGATAGCGTTCTGTAACTTCCAACACATGCCTGGTTACCCCCTCATTCTTCACTTGCACAGTACCTCCAGCCACACTGTGCATCACCTCCAGATAGCGTTCTGTAACTTCCAACACATGCCTGGTTGCCCCCTCATTCTTCACTTGCACAGTACCTCCAGCCTCACTGTGCATCACCTCCAGAAAACGTTCTGTAACTTCCACCACATGCCTGGTTACCCCCTCATTCTTCACTGGCACAGTACCTCCAGCCTCACTGTGGATCACCTCCAGATAACGTTCTGTAACTTCCAACACATGCCTGGTTACCCCCTCATTCTTCACTTGCACAGTACCTCCAGCCACACTGTGCATCACCTCCAGATAACGTTCTGTAACTTCCAACACATGCCTGGTTACCCATTCATTCTTCACTTGCACAGTACTTCCAGCCACACTGTGCATCACCTCCAGATAACATTCTGTAACTTCCAACACATGCCTGGTTGCTCCCTCATTCTTCACTTGCACAGTACTTCCAGCTACACTGTGCATCACCTCCAGATAACGTTCTGTAACTTCCAACACATGTCTGGTTGCCCCCTCATTCTTCACTTGCACAGTACTCCCAGCCTCACTGTGCATCACCTCCAGATAACGTTCTGTAACTTCCAACACATGCCTTGTTGCCCCCTCATTCTTCACTTGCACAGTACTCCCAGCCTCACTGTGCATCACCTCCAGATAACGTTCTGTGACTTCCAACACATGCCTGGTTGCCCCCTCATTCTTCACTTGCACAGTACCTCCAGCCACACTGTGCATCACCTCCAGATAGCGTTCTGTGACTTCCAACACATGCCTGGTTGCCCCCTCATTCTTCACTTGCACAGTACCTCCAGCCACACTGTGCATCACATCCAGATAGCGTTCTGTGACTTCCAACACATGCCTGGTTGCCCCCTCATTCTTCACTTGCACAGTACCTCCAGCCACACTGTGCATCACCTCCAGATAACGTTCTGTAACTTCCAACACATGCCTGGTTGCCCCCTCATTCTTCACTTGCACAGTACCTCCAGCCACACTGTGCATCACCTCCAGATAGCGTTCTGTAACTTCCAACACATGCCTGGTTGCCCCCTCATTCTTCACTTGCACAGTACCTCCAGCCACACTGTGCATCACCTCCAGATAGCGTTCTGTAACTTCCAACACATGCCTGGTTGCCCCCTCATTCTTCACTTGAACAGTACTCCCAGCTACACTGTGCATCACCTCCAGATAGCGTTCTGTAACTTCCAACACATGCCTGGTTGCCCCCTCATTCTTCACTTGCACAGTACTTCCAGCCACACTGTGCATCACCTCCAGATAGCGTTCTGTAACTTCCAACACATGCCTGGTTGCCCCTTCATTCTTCACTTGCACAGTACTTACAGCCTCACTGTGCATCACCTCCAGATAACGTTCTGTAACTTCCAACACATGCCTGGTTACCCCCTCATTAATCACTTGCACAGTACTTCCAGCCACACTGTGCATCACCTCCAGATAACGTTCTGTAACTTCCAACACATGCCTGGTTACCCCCTCATTCTTCACTTGCACAGTACTCCCAGCCTCACTGCGCATCACCTCCAGATAACGTTCTGTAACTTCCAACACATGCCTGGTTGCCCCCTCATTCTTCACTTGCACAGTACCCCCAGCCTCACTGCGCATCACCTCCAGATAACGTTCTGTAACTTCCAACACATGCCTGGTTGCCCCCTCATTCTTCACTTGCACAGTACCTCCAGCCACACTGCGCATCACCTCCAGATAGCGTTCTGTAACTTCCAACGCATGCCTGGTTGCCCCCTCATTCTTCACTTGCACAGTACCTCCAGCCACACTGCGCATCACCTCCAGATAGCGTTCTGTAACTTCCAACGCATGCCTGGTTGCCCCCTCATTCTTCACTTGCACAGTACCTCCAGCCACACTGCGCACCACCTCCAGATAGCGTTCTGTAACTTCCAACGCATGCCTGGTTGCCCCCTCATTCTTCACTTGCACAGTACCTCCAGCCACACTGTGCATCACCTCCAGATAGCGTTCTGTAACTTCCAACGCATGCCTGGTTGCCCCCTCATTCTTCACTTGCACAGTACTTCCAGCCTCACTGTGCATCACCTCCAGATAGCGTTCTGTAACTTCCAACGCATGCCTGGTTGCCCCCTCATTCATCACTTGCACAGTACTTCCAGCCACACTGTGCATCACCTCCAGATAGCGTTCTGTAACTTCCAACGCATGCCTGGTTGCCCCCTCATTCTTCACTTGCACAGTACCTCCAGCCACACTGTGCATCACCTCCAGATAGCGTTCTGTAACTTCCAACGCATGCCTGGTTGCCCCCTCATTCTTCACTTGCACAGTACCTCCAGCCACACTGTGCATCACCTCCAGATAGCGTTCTGTAACTTCCAACGCATGCCTGGTTGCCCCCTCATTCTTCACTTGCACAGTACTTCCAGCCTCACTGTGCATCACCTCCAGATAACGTTCTGTAACTTCCAACACATGCCTGGTTGCCCTCTCATTCCTCACTTGCACAGTACTCCCAGCCTCACTGTGCATCACCTCCAGATAACGTTCTGTAACTTCCAACACATGCCTGGTTGCCCCCTCATTCTTCACTTGCACAGTACTCCCAGCCTCACTGTGCATCACCTCCAGATAGCGTTCTGTAACTTCCAACACATGCCTGGTTGCCCCCTCATTCTTCACTTGCACAGTACCTCCAGCCACACTGTGCATCACCTCCAGATAGCGTTCTGTAACTTCCAACACATGCCTGGTCTTCACTTGCACAGTAACTTCCAACACATGCCTGGTTACCCCCTCATTCTTCACTTGCACAGTACTTCCAGCTACACTGTGCATCACCTCCAGATAGCGTTCTGTAACTTCCAACACATGCCTGGTTGCCCCCTCATTCTTCACTTGCACAGTACTTCCAGCTACACTGTGCATCACCTCCAGATAACGTTCTGTAACTTCCAACACATGCCTGGTTGCCCCCTCATTCTTCACTTGCACAGTACTCCCAGCCTCACTGTGCATCACCTCCAGATAACGTTCTGTAACTTCCAACACATGCCTGGTTGCCCCCTCATTCTTCACTTGCACAGTACCTCCAGCCACACTGTGCATCACCTCCAGATAGCGTTCTGTAACTTCCAACACATGCCTGGTTGCCCCCTCATTCTTCACTTGCACAGTACCTCCAGCCACACTGTGCATAACCTCCAGATAGCGTTCTGTAACTTCCAACACATGCCTGGTTGCCCCCTCATTCTTCACTTGCACAGTACCTCCAGCCACACTGTGCATCACCTCCAGATAGCGTTCTGTAACTTCCAACACATGCCTGGTTGCCCCCTCATTCTTCACTTGCACAGTACCTCCAGCCACACTGTGCATCACCTCCAGATAGCGTTCTGTAACTTCCAACACATGCCTGGTTGCTCCCTCATTCTTCACTTGCACAGTACCTCCAGCCACACTGTGCATCACCTCCAGATAGCGTTCTGTAACTTCCAACACATGCCTGGTTGCCCCCTCATTCTTCACTTGCACAGTACCTCCAGCCACACTGTGCATCACCTCCAGATAGCGTTCTGTAACTTCCAACAGATGCCTGGTTGCCCCCTCATTCTTCACTTGCACAGTACCTCCAGCCTCACTGTGCATCACCTCCAGAAAACGTTCTGTAACTTCCACCACATGCCTGGTTACCGCCTCATTCTTCACTTGCACAGTACCTCCAGCCTCACTGTGCATCACCTCCAGATAACGTTCTGTAACTTCCAACACATGCCTGGTTACCCCCTCATTCTTCACTTGCACAGTACTTCCAGCCACACTGTGCATCACCTCCAGATAACATTCTGCAACTTCCAACACATGCCTGGTTGCCCCCTCATTCTTCACTTGCACATTACTTCCAGCCACACTGTGCATCACCTCCAGATAACATTCTGTAACTTCCAACACATGCCTGGTTGCCCCCTCATTCTTCACTTGCACAGTACTTCCAGCTACACTGTGCATCACCTCCAGATAACATTCTGTAAGTTCCAACACATGCCTGGTTGCCCCCTCATTCTTCACTTGCACAGTACTTCCAGCCTCACTGTGCATCACCTCCAGATAACATTCTGTAACTTCCAACACATGCCTGGTTACCCCCTCATTCTTCACTTGCACAGTACTTCCAGCCACACTGTGCATCACCTCCAGATAACATTCTGTAACTTCCAACACATGCCTGGTTACCCCCTCATTCTTCACTTGCACAGTACTTACAGCTACACTGTGCATCACCTCCAGATATCATACTGTGCATCACCTCCAGATATCATTCTGTAACTTCCAACACATGCCTGGTTGCCCTCTCATTCTTCACTTGCACAGTACTTCCAGCTACACTGTGCATCACCTCCAGATAGCGTTCTGTAACTTCCAACACATGCCTGGTTGCCCCCTCATTCTTCACTTGCACAGTACTTCCAGCCTCACTGTGCATCACCTCCAGATAACATTCTGTAACTTTCAACACATGCCTGGTTGCCCCCTCATTCTTCACTTGCACAGTACCTCCAGCTAGACCTTGCATCACCTCCAGATAGTATTCTGTAACTTCCAACACATGCCTGGTTGCCCCCTCATTCTTCACTTGCACAGTACTTCCAGCTACACTGTGCATCACCTCCAGATAGCGTTCTGTAACTTCCAACACATGCCTGGTTGCCCCATCATTCTTCACTTGCACGGTACTTCCAGCCTCACTGTGCATCACCTCCAGATAATATTCTGTAACTTCCAACACATGCCTGGTTGCCCCCTCATTCTTCACTTGCACAGTACCTCCAGCTACACTGTGCATCACCTCCAGATAATATTCTGTAACTTCCAACACATGCCTGGTTGCCCCCTCATTCTTCACTTGCACAGTACCTCCAGCCACACTGTGCATCACCTCCAGATAGCGTTCTGTAACTTCCAACAGATGCCTGGTTGCCCCCTCATTCTTCACTTGCACAGTACCTCCAGCCTCACTGTGCATCACCTCCAGAAAACGTTCTGTAACTTCCACCACATGCCTGGTTACCGCCTCATTCTTCACTTGCACAGTACCTCCAGCCTCACTGTGCATCACCTCCAGATAACGTTCTGTAACTTCCAACACATGCCTGGTTACCCCCTCATTCTTCACTTGCACAGTACTTCCAGCCACACTGTGCATCACCTCCAGATAACATTCTGTAACTTCCAACACATGCCTGGTTGCCCCCTCATTCTTCACTTGCACATTACTTCCAGCCACACTGTGCATCACCTCCAGATAACATTCTGTAACTTCCAACACATGCCTGGTTGCCCCCTCATTCTTCACTTGCACAGTACTTCCAGCTACACTGTGCATCACCTCCAGATAACATTCTGTAAGTTCCAACACATGCCTGGTTGCCCCCTCATTCTTCACTTGCACAGTACTTCCAGCCTCACTGTGCATCACCTCCAGATAACATTCTGTAACTTCCAACACATGCCTGGTTACCCCCTCATTCTTCACTTGCACAGTACTTCCAGCCACACTGTGCATCACCTCCAGATAACATTCTGTAACTTCAAACACATGCCTGGTTACCCCCTCATTCTTCACTTGCACAGTACTTACAGCTACACTGTGCATCACCTCCAGATATCATACTGTGCATCACCTCCAGATATCATTCTGTAACTTCCAACACATGCCTGGTTGCCCTCTCATTCTTCACTTGCACAGTACTTCCAGCTACACTGTGCATCACCTCCAGATAGCGTTCTGTAACTTCCAACACATGCCTGGTTGCCCCCTCATTCTTCACTTGCACAGTACTTCCAGCCTCACTGTGCATCACCTCCAGATAACATTCTGTAACTTTCAACACATGCCTGGTTGCCCCCTCATTCTTCACTTGCACAGTACCTCCAGCTAGACCTTGCATCACCTCCAGATAGTATTCTGTAACTTCCAACACATGCCTGGTTGCCCCCTCATTCTTCACTTGCACAGTACTTCCAGCTACACTGTGCATCACCTCCAGATAGCGTTCTGTAACTTCCAACACATGCCTGGTTGCCCCCTCATTCTTCACTTGCACGGTACTTCCAGCCTCACTGTGCATCACCTCCAGATAATATTCTGTAACTTCCAACACATGCCTGGTTGCCCCCTCATTCTTCACTTGCACAGTACCTCCAGCTACACTGTGCATCACCTCCAGATAATATTCTGTAACTTCCAACACATGCCTGGTTACCCCATCATTCTTCTCTTGCACAGTACTTCCAGCCTCACTGTGCATCACCTCCAGATAACATTCTGTAACTTCCAACACATGCCTGGTTGCCCCCTCATTCTTCACTTGCACAGTACTTCCAGCCTCACGGTGCATCACCCCCAGATAACATTCTGTAACTTCCAACACATGCCTGGTTGCCCCCTCATTCTTCACTTGCACAGTACTTCCAGCTACACTGTGCATCACCTCCAGATATCATTCTGTAACTTCCAACACATTCCTGGTTGCCCCCTCATTCTCCACTTGCACAGTAACTTCCAACACATGCCTGGTTACCCCCTCATTCTTCACTTTCACAGTACTTCCAGCCTCACCGTGCATCACCCCAGATAACATTCTGTAACTTCCAACACATGCCTGGTTGCCCCCTCATTCTTCACTTGCACAGTACTTCCAGCCTCACGGTGCATCACCCCCAGATAACATTCTGTAACTTCCAACACATGACTGGTTGCCCCCTCATTCTTCACTTGCACAGTACTTCCAGCTACACTGTGCATCACCTCCAGATATCATTCTGTAACTTCCAACACATGCCTGGTTGCCCCCTCATTCTCCACTTGCACAGTAACTTCCAACACATGCCTGGTTAACCCTCATTTTTCACTTTCACAGTACTTCCAGCCTCACGGTGCATCACCCCCAGATAACATTCTGTCAATTCCAACACATGCCTGGTTGCCCCCTCATTCTTCACTTGCACAGTACTTCCAGCTACGCTGTGCATCACCTCCAGATATCATTCTGTAACTTCCAACACATGCCTGGTTGCCCCCTCATTCTCCACTTGCACAGTAACTTCCAACACATGCCTGGTTAACACTCATTTTTCACTTTCACAGTACTTCCAGCCTCACGGTCCATCACCTCCAGATAACTTTCTGTAACTTCCAACACATGCCTGGTTACCCCCTCATTCTTCACTTGCACAGTACTTCCAGCCTCAATGTGCATCACTTCCAGATAACGTTCTGTAACTTCCAACACATGCCTGGTTGCCCCCTCATTCTTCACTTGCACAGTACTTCCAGCCACACTGTGCATCACCTCCAGATAGCGTTCTGTAACTTCCAACACATGCCTGGTTGCCCCCTCATTCTTCACTTGCACAGTAGTTCCAGCCTCACTGTGCATCACCTCCAGATAACGTTCTGTAACTTCCAACACATGCCTGGTTACCCCCTCATTAATCACTTGCACAGTACTTCCAGCCACACTGTGCATCACCTCCAGATAACGTTCTGTAACTTCCAACACATGCCTGGTTACCCCCTCATTCTTCACTTGCACAGTACTCCCAGCCTCACTGTGCATCACCTCCAGATAACGTTCTGTAACTTCCAACACATGCCTGGTTGCCCCCTCATTCTTCACTTGCACGGTACTTCCAGCCTCACTGTGCATCACCTCCAGATAATATTCTGTAACTTCCAACACATGCCTGGTTGCCCCCTCATTCTTCACTTGCACAGTACCTCCAGCTACACTGTGCATCACCTCCAGATAATGTTCTGTAACTTCCAACACATGCCTGGTTGCCCCCTCATTCTTCACTTGCACAGTACCTCCAGCCACACTGTGCATCACCTCCAGATAGCGTTCTGTAACTTCCAACAGATGCCTGGTTGCCCCCTCATTCTTCACTTGCACAGTACCTCCAGCCTCACTGTGCATCACCTCCAGAAAACGTTCTGTAACTTCCACCACATGCCTGGTTACCGATTCATTCTTCACTTGCACAGTACCTCCAGCCTCACTGTGCATCACCTCCAGATAACGTTCTGTAACTTCCAACACATGCCTGGTTACCCCCTCATTCTTCACTTGCACAGTACTTCCAGCCACACTGTGCATCACCTCCAGATAACATTCTGTAACTTCCAACACATGCCTGGTTGCCCCCTCATTCTTCACTTGCACATTACTTCCAGCCACACTGTGCATCACCTCCAGATAACATTCTGTAACTTCCAACACATGCCTGGTTGCCCCCTCATTCTTCACTTGCACAGTACTTCCAGCTACACTGTGCATCACCTCCAGATAACATTCTGTAAATTCCAACACATGCCTGGTTGCCCCCTCATTCTTCACTTGCACAGTACTTCCAGCCTCACTGTGCATCACCTCCAGATAACATTCTGTAACTTCCAACACATGCCTGGTTACCCCCTCATTCTTCACTTGCACAGTACTTCCAGCCACACTGTGCATCACCTCCAGATAACATTCTGTAACTTCCAACACATGCCTGGTTACCCCCTCATTCTTCACTTGCACAGTACTTACAGCTACACTGTGCATCACCTCCAGATATCATACTGTGCATCACCTCCAGATATCATTCTGTAACTTCCAACACATGCCTGGTTGCCCTCTCATTATTCACTTGCACAGTACTTCCAGCTACACTGTGCATCACCTCCAGATAGCGTTCTGTAACTTCCAACACATGCCTGGTTGCCCCCTCATTCTTCACTTGCACAGTACTTCCAGCCTCACTGTGCATCACCTCCAGATAACATTCTGTAACTTTCAACACATGCCTGGTTGCCCCCTCATTCTTCACTTGCACAGTACCTCCAGCTAGACCTTGCATCACCTCCAGATAGTATTCTGTAACTTCCAACACATGCCTGGTTGCCCCCTCATTCTTCACTTGCACAGTACTTCCAGCTACACTGTGCATCACCTCCAGATAGCGTTCTGTAACTTCCAACACATGCCTGGTTGCCCCCTCATTCTTCACTTGCACGGTACTTCCAGCCTCACTGTGCATCACCTCCAGATAATATTCTGTAACTTCCAACACATGCCTGGTTGCCCCCTCATTCTTCACTTGCACAGTACCTCCAGCTACACTGTGCATCACCTCCAGATAATATTCTGTAACTTCCAACACATGCCTGGTTACCCCATCATTCTTCACTTGCACAGTACTTCCAGCCTCACTGTGCATCACCTCCAGATAACATTCTGTAACTTCCAACACATGCCTGGTTGCCCCCTCATTCTTCACTTGCACAGTACTTCCAGCCTCACGGTGCATCACCCCCAGATAACATTCTGTAACTTCCAACACATGCCTGGTTGCCCCCTCATTCTTCACTTGCACAGTACTTCCAGCTACACTGTGCATCACCTCCAGATATCATTCTGTAACTTCCAACACATTCCTGGTTGCCCCCTCATTCTCCACTTGCACAGTAACTTCCAACACATGCCTGGTTACCCCCTCATTCTTCACTTTCACAGTACTTTCAGCCTCATGGTGCATCACCCCAGATAACATTCTGTAACTTCCAACACATGCCTGGTTGCCCCCTCATTCTTCACTTGCACAGTACTTCCAGCCTCACGGTGCATCACCCCCAGATAACATTCTGTAACTTCCAACACATGACTGGTTGCCCCCTCATTCTTCACTTGCACAGTACTTCCAGCTACACTGTGCATCACCTCCAGATATCATTCTGTAACTTCCAACACATGCCTGGTTGCCCCCTCATTCTCCACTTGCACAGTAACTTCCAACACATGCCTGGTTAACCCTCATTTTTCACTTTCACAGTACTTCCAGCCTCACGGTGCATCACCCCCAGATAACATTCTGTCAATTCCAACACATGCCTGGTTGCCCCCTCATTCTTCACTTGCACAGTACTTCCAGCTACACTGTGCATCACCTCCAGATATCATTCTGTAACTTCCAACACATGCCTGGTTGCCCCCTCATTCTCCACTTGCACAGTAACTTCCAACACATGCCTGGTTAACACTCATTTTTCACTTTCACAGTACTTCCAGCCACACGGTCCATCACCTCCAGATAACTTTCTGTAACTTCCAACACATGCCTGGTTACCCCCTCATTCTTCACTTGCACAGTACTTCCAGCCTCAATGTGCATCACTTCCAGATAACGTTCTGTAATTTCCAACACATGCCTGGTTGCCCCCTCATTCTTCACTTGCACAGTACCTCCAGCTAGACCTTGCATCACCTCCAGATAGTATTCTGTAACTTCCAACACATGCCTGGTTGCCCCCTCATTCTTCACTTGCACAGTACTTCCAGCTACACTGTGCATCACCTCCAGATAGCGTTCTGTAACTTCCAACACATGCCTGGTTGCCCCCTCATTCTTCACTTGCACGGTACTTCCAGCCTCACTGTGCATCACCTCCAGATAATATTCTGTAACTTCCAACACATGCCTGGTTGCCCCCTCATTCTTCACTTGCACAGTACCTCCAGCTACACTGTGCATCACCTCCAGATAATATTCTGTAACTTCCAACACATGCCTGGTTACCCCATCATTCTTCACTTGCACAGTACTTCCAGCCTCACTGTGCATCACCTCCAGATAACATTCTGTAACTTCCAACACATGCCTGGTTGCCCCCTCATTCTTCACTTGCACAGTACTTCCAGCCTCACGGTGCATCACCCCCAGATAACATTCTGTAACTTCCAACACATGCCTGGTTGCCCCCTCATTCTTCACTTGCACAGTACTTCCAGCTACACTGTGCATCACCTCCAGATATCATTCTGTAACTTCCAACACATTCCTGGTTGCCCCCTCATTCTCCACTTGCACAGTAACTTCCAACACATGCCTGGTTACCCCCTCATTCTTCACTTTCACAGTACTTCCAGCCTCATGGTGCATCACCCCAGATAACATTCTGTAACTTCCAACACATGCCTGGTTGCCCCCTCATTCTTCACTTGCACAGTACTTCCAGCCTCACGGTGCATCACCCCCAGATAACATTCTGTAACTTCCAACACATGACTGGTTGCCCCCTCATTCTTCACTTGCACAGTACTTCCAGCTACACTGTGCATCACCTCCAGATATCATTCTGTAACTTCCAACACATGCCTGGTTGCCCCCTCATTCTCCACTTGCACAGTAACTTCCAACACATGCCTGGTTAACCCTCATTTTTCACTTTCACAGTACTTCCAGCCTCACGGTGCATCACCCCCAGATAACATTCTGTCAATTCCAACACATGCCTGGTTGCCCCCTCATTCTTCACTTGCACAGTACTTCCAGCTACACTGTGCATCACCTCCAGATATCATTCTGTAACTTCCAACACATGCCTGGTTGCCCCCTCATTCTCCACTTGCACAGTAACTTCCAACACATGCCTGGTTAACACTCATTTTTCACTTTCACAGTACTTCCAGCCTCACGGTCCATCACCTCCAGATAACTTTCTGTAACTTCCAACACATGCCTGGTTACCCCCTCATTCTTCACTTGCACAGTACTTCCAGCCTCAATGTGCATCACTTCCAGATAACGTTCTGTAACTTCCAACACATGCCTGGTTGCCCCCTCATTCTTCACTTGCACAGTACTTCCAGCCACACTGTGCATCACCTCCAGATAGCGTTCTGTAACTTCCAACACATGCCTGGTTGCCCCCTCATTCTTCACTTGCACAGTAGTTCCAGCCTCACTGTGCATCACCTCCAGATAACGTTCTGTAACTTCCAACACATGCCTGGTTACCCCCTCATTAATCACTTGCACAGTACTTCCAGCCACACTGTGCATCACCTCCAGATAACGTTCTGTAACTTCCAACACATGCCTGGTTACCCCCTCATTCTTCACTTGCACAGTACTCCCAGCCTCACTGTGCATCACCTCCAGATAACGTTCTGTAACTTCCAACACATGCCTGGTTGCCCCCTCATTCTTCACTTGCACAGTACTCCTAGCCTCACTGTGCATCACCTCCAGATAAAGTTCTGTAACTTCCAACACATGCCTGGTTGCCCCCTCATTCTTCACTTGCACAGTACCTCCAGCCACGCTGTGCATCACCTCCAGATAGCGTTCTGTAACTTCCAACACATGCCTGGTTGCCCCCTCATTCTTCACTTGCACAGTACCTCCAGCCACACTGTGCATCACCTCCAGATAGCGTTCTGTAACTTCCAACACATGCCTGGTTGCCCCCTCATTCTCCACTTGCACAGTAACTTCCAACACATGCCTGGTTAACCCTCATTTTTCACTTTCACAGTACTTCCAGCCTCACGGTGCATCACCCCCAGATAACATTCTGTCAATTCCAACACATGCCTGGTTGCCCCCTCATTCTTCACTTGCACAGTACTTCCAGCTACACTGTGCATCACCTCCAGATATCATTCTGTAACTTCCAACACATGCCTGGTTGCCCCCTCATTCTCCACTTGCACAGTAACTTCCAACACATGCCTGGTTAACACTCATTTTTCACTTTCACAGTACTTCCAGCCTCACGGTCCATCACCTCCAGATAACTTTCTGTAACTTCCAACACATGCCTGGTTACCCCCTCATTCTTCACTTGCACAGTACTTCCAGCCTCAATGTGCATCACTTCCAGATAACGTTCTGTAACTTCCAACACATGCCTGGTTGCCCCCTCATTCTTCACTTGCACAGTACTTCCAGCCACACTGTGCATCACCTCTAGATAGCGTTCTGTAACTTCCAACACATGCCTGGTTTCCCCCTCATTCTTCACTTGCACAGTACTTCCAGCCTCACTGTGCATCACCTCCAGATAACGTTCTGTAACTTCCAACACATGCCTGGTTACCCCCTCATTAATCACTTGCACACTACTTCCAGCCACACTGTGCATCACCTCCAGATAACGTTCTGTAACTTCCAACACATGCCTGGTTACCCCCTCATTCTTCACTTGCACAGTACTCCCAGCCTCACTGTGCATCACCTCCAGATAACGTTCTGTAACTTCCAACACATGCCTGGTTGCACCCTCATTCTTCACTTGCACAGTACCTCCAGCTAGACCTTGCATCACCTCCAGATAGTATTCTGTAACTTCCAACACATGCCTGGTTGCCCCCTCATTCTTCACTTGCACAGTACTTCCAGCTACACTGTGCATCACCTCCAGATAGCGTTCTGTAACTTCCAACACATGCCTGGTTGCCCCCTCATTCTTCACTTGCACGGTACTTCCAGCCTCACTGTGCATCACCTCCAGATAATATTCTGTAACTTCCAACACATGCCTGGTTGCCCCCTCATTCTTCACTTGCACAGTACCTCCAGCTACACTGTGCATCACCTCCAGATAATATTCTGTAACTTCCAACACATGCCTGGTTACCCCATCATTCTTCACTTGCACAGTACTTCCAGCCTCACTGTGCATCACCTCCAGATAACATTCTGTAACTTCCAACACATGCCTGGTTGCCCCCTCATTCTTCACTTGCACAGTACTTCCAGCCTCACGGTGCATCACCCCCAGATAACATTCTGTAACTTCCAACACATGCCTGGTTGCCCCCTCATTCTTCACTTGCACAGTACTTCCAGCTACACTGTGCATCACCTCCAGATATCATTCTGTAACTTCCAACACATTCCTGGTTGCCCCCTCATTCTCCACTTGCACAGTAACTTCCAACACATGCCTGGTTACCCCCTCATTCTTCACTTTCACAGTACTTCCAGCCTCATGGTGCATCACCCCAGATAACATTCTGTAACTTCCAACACATGCCTGGTTGCCCCCTCATTCTTCACTTGCACAGTACTTCCAGCCTCACGGTGCATCACCCCCAGATAACATTCTGTAACTTCCAACACATGACTGGTTGCCCCCTCATTCTTCACTTGCACAGTACTTCCAGCTACACTGTGCATCACCTCCAGATATCATTCTGTAACTTCCAACACATGCCTGGTTGCCCCCTCATTCTCCACTTGCACAGTAACTTCCAACACATGCCTGGTTAACCCTCATTTTTCACTTTCACAGTACTTCCAGCCTCACGGTGCATCACCCCCAGATAACATTCTGTCAATTCCAACACATGCCTGGTTGCCCCCTCATTCTTCACTTGCACAGTACTTCCAGCTACACTGTGCATCACCTCCAGATATCATTCTGTAACTTCCAACACATGCCTGGTTGCCCCCTCATTCTCCACTTGCACAGTAACTTCCAACACATGCCTGGTTAACACTCATTTTTCACTTTCACAGTACTTCCAGCCTCACGGTCCATCACCTCCAGATAACTTTCTGTAACTTCCAACACATGCCTGGTTACCCCCTCATTCTTCACTTGCACAGTACTTCCAGCCTCAATGTGCATCACTTCCAGATAACGTTCTGTAACTTCCAACACATGCCTGGTTGCCCCCTCATTCTTCACTTGCACAGTACTTCCAGCCACACTGTGCATCACCTCCAGATAGCGTTCTGTAACTTCCAACACATGCCTGGTTGCCCCCTCATTCTTCACTTGCACAGTAGTTCCAGCCTCACTGTGCATCACCTCCAGATAACGTTCTGTAACTTCCAACACATGCCTGGTTACCCCCTCATTAATCACTTGCACAGTACTTCCAGCCACACTGTGCATCACCTCCAGATAACGTTCTGTAACTTCCAACACATGCCTGGTTACCCCCTCATTCTTCACTTGCACAGTACTCCCAGCCTCACTGTGCATCACCTCCAGATAACGTTCTGTAACTTCCAACACATGCCTGGTTGCCCCCTCATTCTTCACTTGCACAGTACTCCTAGCCTCACTGTGCATCACCTCCAGATAAAGTTCTGTAACTTCCAACACATGCCTGGTTGCCCCCTCATTCTTCACTTGCACAGTACCTCCAGCCACGCTGTGCATCACCTCCAGATAGCGTTCTGTAACTTCCAACACATGCCTGGTTGCCCCCTCATTCTTCACTTGCACAGTACCTCCAGCCACACTGTGCATCACCTCCAGATAGCGTTCTGTAACTTCCAACACATGCCTGGTTGCCCCCTCATTCTCCACTTGCACAGTAACTTCCAACACATGCCTGGTTAACCCTCATTTTTCACTTTCACAGTACTTCCAGCCTCACGGTGCATCACCCCCAGATAACATTCTGTCAATTCCAACACATGCCTGGTTGCCCCCTCATTCTTCACTTGCACAGTACTTCCAGCTACACTGTGCATCACCTCCAGATATCATTCTGTAACTTCCAACACATGCCTGGTTGCCCCCTCATTCTCCACTTGCACAGTAACTTCCAACACATGCCTGGTTAACACTCATTTTTCACTTTCACAGTACTTCCAGCCTCACGGTCCATCACCTCCAGATAACTTTCTGTAACTTCCAACACATGCCTGGTTACCCCCTCATTCTTCACTTGCACAGTACTTCCAGCCTCAATGTGCATCACTTCCAGATAACGTTCTGTAACTTCCAACACATGCCTGGTTGCCCCCTCATTCTTCACTTGCACAGTACTTCCAGCCACACTGTGCATCACCTCTAGATAGCGTTCTGTAACTTCCAACACATGCCTGGTTTCCCCCTCATTCTTCACTTGCACAGTACTTCCAGCCTCACTGTGCATCACCTCCAGATAACGTTCTGTAACTTCCAACACATGCCTGGTTACCCCCTCATTAATCACTTGCACACTACTTCCAGCCACACTGTGCATCACCTCCAGATAACGTTCTGTAACTTCCAACACATGCCTGGTTACCCCCTCATTCTTCACTTGCACAGTACTCCCAGCCTCACTGTGCATCACCTCCAGATAACGTTCTGTAACTTCCAACACATGCCTGGTTGCACCCTCATTCTTCACTTGCACAGTACTCCCAGCCTCGCTGTGCATCACCTCCAGATAAAGTTCTGTAACTTCCAACACATGCCTGGTTGCCCCCTCATTCTTCACTTGCACAGTACCTCCAGCCACACTGTGCATCACCTCCAGATAGCGTTCTGTAACTTCCAACACATGCCTGGTTGCCCCCTCATTCTTCACTTGCACAGTACCTCCAGCCACACTGTGCATCACCTCCAGATAGCGTTCTGTAACTTCCAACACATGCCTGGTTGCCCCCTCATTCTTCACTTGCACAGTACCTCCAGCCACACTGTGCATCACCTCCAGATAGCGTTCTGTAACTTCCAACACATGCCTGGTTGCCCCCTCATTCTTCACTTGCACAGTACCTCCAGCCACACTGTGCATCACCTCCAGATAGCGTTCTGTAACTTCCAACGCATGCCTGGTTGCCCCCTCATTCTTCACTTGCACAGTACCTCCAGCCACACTGTGCATCACCTCCAGATAGCGTTCTGTAACTTCCAACGCATGCCTGGTTGCCCCCTCATTCTTCACTTGCACAGTACTTCCAGCCTCACTGTGCATCACCTCCAGATAACGTTCTGTAACTTCCAACGCATGCCTGGTTGCACCCTCATTCTTCACTTGCACAGTACTTCCAGCCACACTGTGCATCACCTCCAGATAGCGTTCTGTAACTTCCAACACATGCCTGGTTGCCCCCTCATTCTTCACTTGCACAGTACTTCCAGCCTCACTGTGCATCACTTCCAGATAACGTTCTGTAACTTCCAACGCATGCCTGGTTACCCCCTCATTAATCACTTGCACAGTACTTCCAGCTACACTGTGCATCACCTCCAGATAACGTTCTGTAACTTCAAACGCATGCCTGGTTACCCCCTCATTCCTCACTTGCACAGTACTCCCAGCATCACTGTGCATCACCTCCAGATAACGTTCTGTAACTTCCAACACATGCCTGGTTGCCCCCTCATTCTTCACTTGCACAGTACTTCCAGCTACACTGTGCATCACCTCCAGATAACATTCTGTAAGTTCCAACACATGCCTGGTTGCCCCCTCATTCTTCACTTGCACAGTACTTCCAGCCTCACTGTGCATCACCTCCAGATAACATTCTGTAACTTCCAACACATGCCTGGTTGCCCCCTCTTTCTCTTTCTTCACTTGCACAGTACTTCCAGCCACTCTGTGCATCACCTCCAGATAACATTCTGTATCTTCCAACACATGCCTGGTTACCCCCTCATTCTTCACTTGCACAGTACTTCCAGCCTCACTGTGCATCACTTCCAGATAACATTCTGTAACTTCCAACACATGCCCGGTTACCCTCTCATTCTTCACTTGCACAGTACTTCCAGCTACACTGTGCATCACCTCCAGATATCATTCTGTAACTTCCAACACATGCCTGGTTGCCCTCTCATTCTTCACTTGCACAGTAACTTCCAACACATGCCTGGTTACCCCCTCATTCTTCACTTGCACAGTACTTCCAGCTACACTGTGCATCACCTCCAGATAGCGTTCTGTAACTTCCAACACATGCCTGTTTGCCCCCTCATTCTTCACTTGCACAGTACTTCCAGCTACACTGTACATCACCTCCAGATAACGTTCTGTAACTTCCAACACATGCCTGGTTGCCCCCTCATTCTTCACTTGCACAGTACTCCCAGCCTCACTGTGCATCACCTCCAGATAACGGTCTGTAACTTCCAACACATGCCTGGTTGCCCCCTCATTCTTCACTTGCACAGTACTCCCAGCCTCACTTTGCATCACCTCCAGGTAACGTTCTGTAACTTCCAACACATGCCTGGTTGCCCCCTCATTCTTCACTAGCACAGTACCTCCAGCCACACTGTGCATCACCTCCAGATAGCGTTCTGTAACTTCCAACACATGCCTGGTTGCCCCCTCATTCTTCACTTGCACAGTACCTCCAGCCACACTGTGCATCACCTCCAGATAGCGTTCTGTAACTTCCAACACATGCCTGGTTGCCCCCTCATTCTTCACTTGCACAGTATCTCCAGCCACACTGTGCATCACCTCCAGATAGCGTTCTGTAACTTCCAACACATGCCTGGTTGCCCCCTCATTCTTCACTTGCACAGTACCTCCAGCCACACTGTGCATCACTTCCAGATAGCGTTCTGTAACTTCCAACACATGCCTGGTTACCCCCTCATTCTTCACTTGCACAGTACCTCCAGCCACACTGTGCATCACCTCCAGATAGCGTTCTGTAACTTCCAACACATGCCTGGTTGCCCCCTCATTCTTCACTTGCACAGTACCTCCAGCCTCACTGTGCATCACCTCCAGAAAACGTTCTGTAACTTCCACCACATGCCTGGTTACCCCCTCATTCTTCACTTGCACAGTACCTCCAGCCTCACTGTGGATCACCTCCAGATAACGTTCTGTAACTTCCAACACATGCCTGGTTACCCCCTCATTCTTCACTTGCACAGTGCCTCCAGCCACACTGTGCATCACCTCCAGATAACGTTCTGTAACTTCCAACACATGCCTGGTTACCCATTCATTCTTCACTTGCACAGTACTTCCAGCCACACTGTGCATCACCTCCAGATAACATTCTGTAACTTCCAACACATGCCTGGTTGCCCCCTCGTTCTTCACTTGCACATTACTTCCAGCTACACTGTGCATCACCTCCAGATAACATTCTGTAAGTTCCAACACATGCCTGGTTGCCCCCTCATTCTTCACTTGCACAGTACTTCCAGCCTCACTGCGCATCACCTCCAGATAACATTCTGTAACATCCAACACATGCCTGGTTGCCCCCTCTTTCTTCACTTGCACAGTACTTCCAGCCACACTGTGCATCACCTCCAGATAACATTCTGTAACTTCCAACACATGCCTGGTTACCTCCTCATTCTTCACTTGCACAGTACTTCCAGCCTCACTGTGCATCACCTCCAGATAACATTCTGTAACTTCCAACACATGCCTGGTTACCCTCTCATTCTTCACTTGCACAGTACTTCCAGCCACACTGTGCATCACCTCCAGATATCATTCTGTAACTTCCAACACATGCCTGGTTGCCCTCTCATTCTTCACTTGCACAGTAACTTCCAACACATGCCTGGTTAACCCTCATTCTTCACTTGCACAGTACTTCCAGCTACACTGTGCATCACCTCCAGATAGCGTTCTGTAACTTCCAACACATGCCTGGTTGCCCCCTCATTCTTCACTTGCACAGTACTTCCAGCTACACTGTGCATCAACTCCAGATAACATTCTGTAACTTCCAACACATGCCTGGTTGCCCCCTCATTCTTCACTTGCACAGTACTTCCAGCCTCACTGTGCAATACCTCCAGATAACATTCTGTAACTTTCAACACATGCCTGGTTGCCCCCTCATTCTTCACTTGCACAGTACCCCCAGCTACACCTTGCATCACCTCCAGATAATATTCTGTAATTTCCAACACATGCCTGGTTACCCCCTCATTCTTCACTTGCACAGTACTTCCAGCTACACTGTGCATCACCTCCAGAAAACGTTCTGTAACTTCCAACACATGCCTGGTTACCCGCTCATTCTTCACTTGCACAGTACCTCCAGCCACACTGTGCATCACCTCCAGATAGCGTTCTGTAACTTCCAACACATGCCTGGTTCCCCCTCATTCTTCACTTGCACAGTACTTCCAGCCACACTGTGCATCACCTCCAGATAACGTTCTGTAACTTCCAACACATGCCTGGTTACCCCCTCATTCTTCACTTGCACAGTACTTCCAGCCTCACTGTGCATCACCTCCAGATAACGTTCTGTAACTTCCAACACATGCCTGGTTACCCCCTCATTCTTCACTTGCACAGTACTTCCAGCCTCACTGTGCATCACCTCCAGATAACGTTCTGTAACTTCCAACACATGCCTGGTTACCCATTCATTCTTCACTTGCACAGTACTTCCAGCCACACTGTGCATCACCTCCAGATAACGTTCTGTAACTTCCAACACATGCCTGGTTGCCCCCTCATTCTTCACTTGCACAGTACCTCCAGCCTCACTGTGCATCACCTCCAGAAAACGTTCTGTAACTTCCACCACATGCCTGGTTACCCCCTCATTCTTCACTTGCACAGTACCTCCAGCCTCACTGTGGATCACCTCCAGATAACGTTCTGTAACTTCCAACACATGCCTGGTTACCCCCTCATTCTTCACTTGCACAGTACCTCCAGCCACACTGTGCATCACCTCCAGATAACGTTCTGTAACTTCCAACACATGCCTGGTTACCCATTCATTCTTCCCTTGCACAGTACTTCCAGCCACACTGTGCATCACCTCCAGATAACATTCTGTAACTTCCAACACATGCCTGGTTACCCCCTCATTCTTCACTTGCACAGTACTTCCAGCCTCACTGCGCATCACCTCCAGATAACATTCTGTAACATCCAACACATGCCTGGTTGCCCCCTCTTTCTTCACTTGCACAGTACTTCCAGCCACACTGTGCATCACCTCCAGATAACATTCTGTAACTTCCAACACATGCCTGGTTACCCCCTCATTCTTCACTTGCACAGTACTTCCAGCCTCACTGTGCATCACCTCCAGATAACATTCTGTAACTTCCAACACATGCCTGGTTACCCTCTCATTCTTCACTTGCACAGTACTTCCAGCCACACTGTGCATCACCTCCAGATATCATTCTGTAACTTCCAACACATGCCTGGTTGCCCTCTCATTCTTCACTTGCACAGTAACTTCCAACACATGCCTGGTTACCCCCTCATTCTTCACTTGCACAGTACTTCCAGCTACACTGTGCATCACCTCCAGAGAGCGTTCTGTAACTTCCAACACATGCCTGGTTGCCCCCTCATTCTTCACTTGCACAGTACTTCCAGCTACACTGTGCATCAACTCCAGATAACATGCTGTAACTTCCAACACATGCCTGGTTGCCCCCTCATTCTTCACTTGCACAGTACTTCCAGCCTCACTGTGCAATACCTCCAGATAACATTCTGTAACTTTCAACACATGCCTGGTTGCCCCCTCATTCGTCACTTGCACAGTACCCCCAGCTACACCTTGCATCACCTCCAGATAATATTCTGTAATTTCCAACACATGCCTGGTTACCCCCTCATTCTTCACTTGCACAGTACTTCCAGCTACACTGTGCATCACCTCCAGAAAACGTTCTGTAACATCCAACACATGCCTGGTTACCCCCTCATTCTTCACTTGCACAGTACCTCCAGCCACACTGTGCATCACCTCCAGATAGCGTTCTGTAACTTCCAACACATGCCTGGTTCCCCCTCATTCTTCACTTGCACAGTACTTCCAGCCACACTGTGCATCACCTCCAGATAACGTTCTGTAACTTCCAACACATGCCTGGTTACCCCTTCATTCTTCACTTGCACAGTACTTCCAGCCTCACTGTGCATCACCTCCAGATAACGTTCTGTAACTTCCAACACATGCCTGGTTACCCCCTCATTCTTCACTTGCACAGTACTTACAGCCTCACTGTGCATCACCTCCAGATAACGTTCTGTAACTTCCAACACATGCCTGGTTGCCCCCTCATTCTTCACTTGCACAGTACTTCCAGCCTCACTGTGCATCACCTCCAGATAACGTTCTGTAAGTTCCAACACATGCCTGGTTGCCCCCTCATTCTTCACTTGCACAGTACTTCCAGCCACACTGTGCATCACCTCCAGATAACGTTCTGTAACTTCCAACACATGCCTGGTTGCCCCCTAATTCTTCACTTGCACAGTACTTCCAGCCACACTGTGCATCACATCCAGATAACATTCTGTAACTTCCAACACATGCCTGGTTGCCCCCTCATTCTTCACTTGCACAGTACTTCCAGCTACACTGTGCATCACCTCCGGATAACATTCTGTAACTTCCAACACATGCCTGGTTGCCCCCTCATTCTTCACTTGCACAGTACTTCCAGCCTCACTGTGCATCACCTACAGATAACATTCTGTACCTTCCAACACATGCCTGGTTACCCTCTCATTCTTCACTTGCACAGTACTTCAAGCCACACTGTGCATCAACTCCAGATACCATTCTGTAACTTCCAACACATGCCTGGTTGCCCCCTCATTCTTCACTTGCACAGTGCATCCAGCCTCACTGTGCATCACCTCCAGATAACATTCTGTAACTTCCAACACATGCCTGGTTGCCCCCTCTTTCTTCACTTGCACAGTACTTCCAGCCACACTGTGCATCACCTCCAGATAACATTCTGTAACTTCCAACACATGCCTGGTTACCCCCTCATTCTTCACTTGCACAGTACTTCCAGCCTCACTGTGCATCACCTCCAGATAACATTCTGTAACTTCCAACACATGCCTGGTTGCCCTCTCATTCTTCACTTGCACAGTAACTTCCAACACATGCCTGGTTACCCCCTCATTCTTCACTTTCACAGTACTTCCAGCCTCACGGTGCATCACCCCCAGATAACATTCTGTAACTTCCAACACATGCCTGGTTGCCCCCTCATTCTTCACTTGCACAGTACTTCCAGCCTCACTGCGCATCACCTCCAGATAACATTCTGTAACTTCCAACACATGCCTGGTTGCCCCCTCATTCTTCACTTGCACAGTACTTCCAGCTACACTGCGCATCACCTCCAGATAACATTCTGTAACTTCCAACACATGCCTGGTTGCCCCCTCATTCTTCACTTGCACAGTACCTCCAGCTACACTTTGCATCACCTCCAGATAACATTCTGTAACTTCCAACACATGCCTGGTTGCCCTCTCATTCTTCACTTGCACAGTACTTCCAGCCTCACTGTGCATCACCTCCAGATAACATTCTGTAAGTTCCAACACATGCATGGTTGCCCCCTCTTTCTTCACTTGCACAGTACTTCCAGCCTCACTGTGCATCACCTCCAGATAACATTCTGTAACTTCCAACACATGCCTGGTTGCCCCCTCTTTCTTCACTTGCACAGTACTTCCAGCCACACTGTGCATCACCTCCAGATAACATTCTGTAACTTCCAACACATGCCTGGTTACCCCCTCATTCTTCACTTGCACAGTACTTACAGCTACACTGTGCATCACCTCCAGATATCATACTGTGCATCACCTCCAGATATCATTCTGTAACTTCCAACACATGCCTGGTTGCCCTCTCATTCTTCACTTGCACAGTAACTTCCAACACATGCCTGGTTACCCCCTCATTCTTCACTTGCACAGTACTTCCAGCTACACTGTGCATCACCTCCAGATAGCGTTCTGTAACTTCCAACACATGCCTGGTTGCCCCCTCATTCTTCACTTGCACAGTACTTCCAGCCTCACTGTGCATCACCTCCAGATAACATTCTGTAACTTCCAACACATGCCTGGTTGCCCCCTCATTCTTCACTTGCACAGTACTCCCAGCCTCACTGTGCATCACCTCCAGATAACGTTCTGTAACTTCCAACACATGCCTGGTTGCCCCCTCATTCTTCACTTGCACAGTACTCCCAGCCTCACTGTGCAACACCTCCAGATAACGTTCTGTAACTTCCAACACATGCCTGGTTGCCCCCTCATTCTTCACTTGCACAGTACCTCCAGCTACACCTTGCATCACCTCCAGATAGTATTCTGTAACTTCCAACACATGCCTGGTTGCCCCCTCATTCTTCACTTGCACAGTACTTCCAGCTACACTGTGCATCACCTCCAGATAGCGTTCTGTAACTTCCAACACATGCCTGGTTGCCCCCTCATTCTTCACTTGCACGGTACTTCCAGCCTCACTGTGCATCACCTCCAGATAACATTCTGTAACTTCCAACACATGCCTGGTTGCCCCCTCATTCTTCACTTGCACAGTACCTCCAGCTACACTGTGCATCACCTCCAGATAATATTCTGTAACTTCCAACACATGCCTGGTTACCCCATCATTCTTCACTTGCACAGTACTTCCAGCCTCACTGTGCATCACCTCCAGATAACATTCTGTAACTTCCAACACATGCCTGGTTGCCCCCTCATTCTTCACTTGCACAGTACTTCCAGCCTCACGGTGCATCACCCCCAGATAACATTCTGTAACTTCCAACACATGCCTGGTTGCCCCCTCATTCTTCACTTGCACAGTACTTCCAGCTACACTGTGCATCACCTCCAGATATCATTCTGTAACTTCCAACACATGCCTGGTTGCCCCCTCATTCTCCACTTGCACAGTAACTTCCAACACATGCCTGGTTACCCCCTCATTCTTCACTTTCACAGTACTTCCAGCCTCACGGTGCATCACCCCCACATAACATTCTGTAACTTCCAACACATGCCTGGTTGCCCCCTCATTCTTCACTTGCACAGTACTTCCAGCCTCACGGTGCATCACCCCCAGATAACATTCTGTAACTTCCAACACATGACTGGTTGCCCCCTCATTCTTCACTTGCACAGTACTTCCAGCTACACTGTGCATCACCTCCAGATTTCATTCTGTAACTTCCAACACATGCCTGGTTGCCCTCTCATTCTTCACTTGCACAGTAACTTCCAACACATGCCGGGTTACCCCCTCATTCTTCACTTTCACAGTACTTCCAGCCTCACGGTGCATCACCCCCAGATAACGTTCTGTAACTTCCAACACATGCCTGGTTGCCCCCTCATTCTTCACTTGCACGGGACTTCCAGCCTCACTGTGCATCACCTCCAGATAACGTTCTGTAACTTCCAACACATGCCTGGTTGCCCCCTCATTCTTCACTTGCACGGTACTTCCAGCTACAGTGTGCATCACCTCCAGATAGCGTTCTGTAACTTCCAATACATGCCTGGTTGCCCCCTCATTCTTCACTTGCACGGTACTTCCAGCTACACTGTGCATCACCTCCAGATAACATTCTGTAACTTCCAACACATGCCTGGTTGCCCCCTCATTCTTCACTTGCACGGTACTTCCAGCCTCACTGTGCATCACCTCCAGATAACATTCTGTAACTTCCAACATATGCCTGGTTGCCCCCTCATTCTTCACTTGCACAGTACCTCCAGCCTCACTGTGCATCACCTCCAGATAACGTTCTGTAACTTCCAACACATGCCTGGTTACCCCCTCATTCTTCACTTGCACAGTACTTCCAGCCTCACTGTGCATCACCTCCAGATAACGTTCTGTAACTTCCAACACATGCCTGGTTACCCATTCATTCTTCACTTGCACAGTACTTCCAGCCACACTGTGCATCACCTCCAGATAACGTTCTGTAACTTCCAACACATGCCTGGTTGCCCCCTCATTCTTCACTTGCACAGTACCTCCAGCCTCACTGTGCATCACCTCCAGAAAACGTTCTGTAACTTCCACCACATGCCTGGTTACCCCCTCATTCTTCACTTGCACAGTACCTCCAGCCTCACTGTGGATCACCTCCAGATAACGTTCTGTAACTTCCAACACATGCCTGGTTACCCCCTCATTCTTCACTTGCACAGTACCTCCAGCCACACTGTGCATCACCTCCAGATAACGTTCTGTAACTTCCAACACATGCCTGGTTACCCATTCATTCTTCACTTGCACAGTACTTCCAGCCACACTGTGCATCACCTCCAGATAACATTCTGTAACTTCCAACACATGCCTGGTTACCCCCTCATTCTTCACTTGCACAGTACTTCCAGCCTCACTGCGCATCACCTCCAGATAACATTCTGTAACATCCAACACATGCCTGGTTGCCCCCTCTTTCTTCACTTGCACAGTACTTCCAGCCACACTGTGCATCACCTCCAGATAACATTCTGTAACTTCCAACACATGCCTGGTTACCCCCTCATTCTTCACTTGCACAGTACTTCCAGCCTCACTGTGCATCACCTCCAGATAACATTCTGTAACTTCCAACACATGCCTGGTTACCCTCTCATTCTTCACTTGCACAGTACTTCCAGCCACACTGTGCATCACCTCCAGATATCATTCTGTAACTTCCAACACATGCCTGGTTGCCCTCTCATTCTTCACTTGCACAGTAACTTCCAACACATGCCTGGTTACCCCCTCATTCTTCACTTGCACAGTACTTCCAGCTACACTGTGCATCACCTCCAGATAGCGTTCTGTAACTTCCAACACATGCCTGGTTGCCCCCTCATTCTTCACTTGCACAGTACTTCCAGCTACACTGTGCATCAACTCCAGATAACATTCTGTAACTTCCAACACATGCCTGGTTGCCCCCTCATTCTTCACTTGCACAGTACTTCCAGCCTCACTGTGCAATACCTCCAGATAACATTCTGTAACTTTCAACACATGCCTGGTTGCCCCCTCATTCTTCACTTGCACAGTACCCCCAGCTACACCTTGCATCACCTCCAGATAATATTCTGTAATTTCCAACACATGCCTGGTTACCCCCTCATTCTTCACTTGCACAGTACTTCCAGCTACACTGTGCATCACCTCCAGAAAACGTTCTGTAACATCCAACACATGCCTGGTTACCCCCTCATTCTTCACTTGCACAGTACCTCCAGCCACACTGTGCATCACCTCCAGATAGCGTTCTGTAACTTCCAACACATGCCTGGTTCCCCCTCATTCTTCACTTGCACAGTACTTCCAGCCACACTGTGCATCACCTCCAGATAACGTTCTGTAACTTCCAACACATGCCTGGTTACCCCTTCATTCTTCACTTGCACAGTACTTCCAGCCTCACTGTGCATCACCTCCAGATAACGTTCTGTAACTTCCAACACATGCCTGGTTACCCCCTCATTCTTCACTTGCACAGTACTTACAGCCTCACTGTGCATCACCTCCAGATAACGTTCTGTAACTTCCAACACATGCCTGGTTGCCCCCTCATTCTTCACTTGCACAGTACTTCCAGCCTCACTGTGCATCACCTCCAGATAACGTTCTGTAAGTTCCAACACATGCCTGGTTGCCCCCTCATTCTTCACTTGCACAGTACTTCCAGCCACACTGTGCATCACCTCCAGATAACGTTCTGTAACTTCCAACACATGCCTGGTTGCCCCCTAATTCTTCACTTGCACAGTACTTCCAGCCACACTGTTCATCACCTCCAGATAACATTCTGTAACTTCCAACACATGCCTGGTTGCCCCCTCATTCTTCACTTGCACAGTACTTCCAGCTACACTGTGCATCACCTCCGGATAACATTCTGTAACTTCCAACACATGCCTGGTTGCCCCCTCATTCTTCACTTGCACAGTACTTCCAGCCTCACTGTGCATCACCTACAGATAACATTCTGTACCTTCCAACACATGCCTGGTTACCCTCTCATTCTTCACTTGCACAGTACTTCAAGCCACACTGTGCATCAACTCCAGATACCATTCTGTAACTTCCAACACATGCCTGGTTGCCCCCTCATTCTTCACTTGCACAGTGCATCCAGCCTCACTGTGCATCACCTCCAGATAACATTCTGTAACTTCCAACACATGCCTGGTTGCCCCCTCTTTCTTCACTTGCACAGTACTTCCAGCCACACTGTGCATCACCTCCAGATAACATTCTGTAACTTCCAACACATGCCTGGTTACCCCCTCATTCTTCACTTGCACAGTACTTCCAGCCTCACTGTGCATCACCTCCAGATAACATTCTGTAACTTCCAACACATGCCTGGTTGCCCTCTCATTCTTCACTTGCACAGTAACTTCCAACACATGCCTGGTTACCCCCTCATTCTTCACTTTCACAGTACTTCCAGCCTCACGGTGCATCACCCCCAGATAACATTCTGTAACTTCCAACACATGCCTGGTTGCCCCCTCATTCTTCACTTGCACAGTACTTCCAGCCTCACTGCGCATCACCTCCAGATAACATTCTGTAACTTCCAACACATGCCTGGTTGCCCCCTCATTCTTCACTTGCACAGTACTTCCAGCTACACTGCGCATCACCTCCAGATAACATTCTGTAACTTCCAACACATGCCTGGTTGCCCCCTCATTCTTCACTTGCACAGTACCTCCAGCTACACTTTGCATCACCTCCAGATAACATTCTGTAACTTCCAACACATGCCTGGTTGCCCTCTCATTCTTCACTTGCACAGTACTTCCAGCCTCACTGTGCATCACCTCCAGATAACATTCTGTAAGTTCCAACACATGCCTGGTTGCCCCCTCTTTCTTCACTTGCACAGTACTTCCAGCCTCACTGTGCATCACCTCCAGATAACATTCTGTAACTTCCAACACATGCCTGGTTGCCCCCTCTTTCTTCACTTGCACAGTACTTCCAGCCACACTGTGCATCACCTCCAGATAACATTCTGTAACTTCCAACACATGCCTGGTTACCCCCTCATTCTTCACTTGCACAGTACTTACAGCTACACTGTGCATCACCTCCAGATATCATACTGTGCATCACCTCCAGATATCATTCTGTAACTTCCAACACATGCCTGGTTGCCCTCTCATTCTTCACTTGCACAGTAACTTCCAACACATGCCTGGTTACCCCCTCATTCTTCACTTGCACAGTACTTCCAGCTACACTGTGCATCACCTCCAGATAGCGTTCTGTAACTTCCAACACATGCCTGGTTGCCCCCTCATTCTTCACTTGCACAGTACTTCCAGCCTCACTGTGCATCACCTCCAGATAACATTCTGTAACTTCCAACACATGCCTGGTTGCCCCCTCATTCTTCACTTGCACAGTACTCCCAGCCTCACTGTGCATCACCTCCAGATAACGTTCTGTAACTTCCAACACATGCCTGGTTGCCCCCTCATTCTTCACTTGCACAGTACTCCCAGCCTCACTGTGCAACACCTCCAGATAACGTTCTGTAACTTCCAACACATGCCTGGTTGCCCCCTCATTCTTCACTTGCACAGTACCTCCAGCTACACCTTGCATCACCTCCAGATAGTATTCTGTAACTTCCAACACATGCCTGGTTGCCCCCTCATTCTTCACTTGCACAGTACTTCCAGCTACACTGTGCATCACCTCCAGATAGCGTTCTGTAACTTCCAACACATGCCTGGTTGCCCCCTCATTCTTCACTTGCACGGTACTTCCAGCCTCACTGTGCATCACCTCCAGATAACATTCTGTAACTTCCAACACATGCCTGGTTGCCCCCTCATTCTTCACTTGCACAGTACCTCCAGCTACACTGTGCATCACCTCCAGATAATATTCTGTAACTTCCAACACATGCCTGGTTACCCCATCATTCTTCACTTGCACAGTACTTCCAGCCTCACTGTGCATCACCTCCAGATAACATTCTGTAACTTCCAACACATGCCTGGTTGCCCCCTCATTCTTCACTTGCACAGTACTTCCAGCCTCACGGTGCATCACCCCCAGATAACATTCTGTAACTTCCAACACATGCCTGGTTGCCCCCTCATTCTTCACTTGCACAGTACTTCCAGCTACACTGTGCATCACCTCCAGATATCATTCTGTAACTTCCAACACATGCCTGGTTGCCCCCTCATTCTCCACTTGCACAGTAACTTCCAACACATGCCTGGTTACCCCCTCATTCTTCACTTTCACAGTACTTCCAGCCTCACGGTGCATCACCCCCACATAACATTCTGTAACTTCCAACACATGCCTGGTTGCCCCCTCATTCTTCACTTGCACAGTACTTCCAGCCTCACGGTGCATCACCCCCAGATAACATTCTGTAACTTCCAACACATGACTGGTTGCCCCCTCATTCTTCACTTGCACAGTACTTCCAGCTACACTGTGCATCACCTCCAGATTTCATTCTGTAACTTCCAACACATGCCTGGTTGCCCTCTCATTCTTCACTTGCACAGTAACTTCCAACACATGCCGGGTTACCCCCTCATTCTTCACTTTCACAGTACTTCCAGCCTCACGGTGCATCACCCCCAGATAACGTTCTGTAACTTCCAACACATGCCTGGTTGCCCCCTCATTCTTCACTTGCACGGGACTTCCAGCCTCACTGTGCATCACCTCCAGATAACGTTCTGTAACTTCCAACACATGCCTGGTTGCCCCCTCATTCTTCACTTGCACGGTACTTCCAGCTACAGTGTGCATCACCTCCAGATAGCGTTCTGTAACTTCCAATACATGCCTGGTTGCCCCCTCATTCTTCACTTGCACGGTACTTCCAGCTACACTGTGCATCACCTCCAGATAACATTCTGTAACTTCCAACACATGCCTGGTTGCCCCCTCATTCTTCACTTGCACGGTACTTCCAGCCTCACTGTGCATCACCTCCAGATAACATTCTGTAACTTCCAACATATGCCTGGTTGCCCCCTCATTCTTCACTTGCACAGTACCTCCAGCTACACTGTGCATCACCTCCAGATAATATTCTGTAACTTCCAACACATGCCTGGTTACCCCATCATTCTTCACTTGCACAGTACTTCCAGCCTCACTTGCATCACCTCCAGATAACATTCTGTAACTTCCAACACATGCCTGGTTGCCCCCTCATTCTTCACTTGCACAGTACTTCCAGCCTCACGGTGCATCACCCCCAGATAACATTCTGTAACTTCCAACACATGCCTGGTTGCCCCCTCATTTTTCACTTGCACAGTACTTCCAGCTACACTGTGCATCACCTCCAGATATCATTCTGTAACTTCCAACACATGCCTGGTTGCCCCCTCATTCTCCACTTGCACAGTAACTTCCAACACATGCCTGGTTACCCCCTCATTCTTCACTTTCACAGTACTTCCAGCCTCATGGTGCATCACCCCAGATAACATTCTGTAACTTCCAACACATGCCTGGTGCCCCCTCATTCTTCACTTGCACAGTACTTCCAGCCTCACGGTGCATCAACCCCAGATAACATTCTGTAACTTCCAACACATGACTGGTTGCCTCCTCATTCTTCACTTGCACAGTACTTCCAGCTACACTGTGCATCACCTCCAGATATCATTCTGTAACTTCCAACACATGCCTGGTTGCCCCCTCATTCTCCACTTGCACAGTAACTTCCAACACATGCCTGGTTAACCCTCATTCTTCACTTTCACAGTACTTCCAGCCTCACGGTGCATCGCCCCCAGATAACATTCTGTCACTTCCAACACATGCCTGGTTGCCCCCTCATTCTTCACTTGCACAGTACTTCCAGCTACACTGTGCATCACCTCCAAATAGCGTTCTGTAACTTCCAACACATGCCTGGTTGCCCCCTCATTCTTCACTTGCACAGTACTTCCAGCTACACTGTGCATCACCTCCAGATATCATTCTGTAACTTCCAACACATGCCTGGTTGCCCCCTCATTCTCCACTTGCACAGTAACTTCCAACACATGCCTGGTTACCCCCTCATTCTTCACTTTCACAGTACTTCCAGCCTCACGGTGCATCACCCCCAGATAACGTTCTGTAACTTCCAACACATGCCTGGTTGCCCCCTCATTCTTCACTTGCACGGGACTTCCAGCCTCACTGTGCATCACCTCCAGATAACGTTCTGTAACTTCCAACACATGCCTGGTTGCCCCCTCATTCTTCACTTGCACGGTACTTCCAGCTACAGTGTGCATCACCTCCAGATAGCGTTCTGTAACTTCCAACACATGCCTGGTTGCCCCCTCATTCTTCACTTGCACGGTACTTCCAGCTACACTGTGCATCACCTCCAGATAACATTCTGTAACTTCCAACACATGCCTGGTTGCCCCCTCATTCTTCACTTGCACGGTACTTCCAGCCTCACTGTGCATCACCTCCAGATAACATTTTGTAACTTCCAACATATGCCTGGTTGCCCCCTCATTCTTCACTTGCACAGTACCTCCAGCTACACTGTGCATCACCTCCAGATAACATTCTGTAACTTCCAACACATGCCTGGTTGCCCCCTCATTCTTCACTTGCACAGTACTTCCAGCCTCACAGTGCATCACCCCCAGATAACATTCTGTAACTTCCAACACATGCCTGGTTGCCCCCTCATTTTTCACTTGCACAGTACTTCCAGCTACACTGTGCATCACCTCCAGATATCATTCTGTAACTTCCAACACATGCCTGGTTGCCCCCTCATTCTCCACTTGCACAGTAACTTCCAACACATGCCTGGTTACCCCCTCATTCTTCACTTTCACAGTACTTCCAGCCTCATGGTGCATCACCCCAGATAACATTCTGTAACTTCCAACACATGCCTGGTGCCCCCTCATTCTTCACTTGCACAGTACTTCCAGCCTCACGGTGCATCAACCCCAGATAACATTCTGTAACTTCCAACACATGACTGGTTGCCTCCTCATTCTTCACTTGCACAGTACTTCCAGCTACACTGTGCATCACCTCCAGATATCATTCTGTAACTTCCAACACATGCCTGGTTGCCCCCTCATTCTCCACTTGCACAGTAACTTCCAACACATGCCTGGTTAACCCTCATTCTTCACTTTCACAGTACTTCCAGCCTCACGGTGCATCACCCCCAGATAACATTCTGTCACTTCCAACACATGCCTGGTTGCCCCCTCATTCTTCACTTGCACAGTACTTCCAGCTACACTGTGCATCACCTCCAAATAGCGTTCTGTAACTTCCAACACATGCCTGGTTGCCCCCTCATTCTTCACTTGCACAGTACTTCCAGCCACACTGTGCATCACCTCCAGATAGCGTTCTGTAACTTCCAACACATGCCTGGTTGCCCCCTCATTCTTCACTTGCACAGTACTTCCAGCCACACTGTGCATCACCTCCAGATAGCGTTCTGTAACTTCCAACACATGCCTGGTTGCCCCCTCATTCTTCACTTGCACAGTACTTCCAGCCTCACTGTGCATCACCTCCAGATAACGTTCTGTAACTTCCAACACATGCCTGGTTACCCCCTCATTAATCACTTGCACAGTACTTCCAACCACACTGTGCATCACCTCCAGATAACGTTCTGTAACTTCCAACACATGCCTGGTTACCCCCTCATTCTTCACTTGCACAGTACTCCCAGCCTCACTGCGCATCACCTCCAGATAACGTTCTGTAACTTCCAACACATGCCTGGTTACCCCCTCATTCTTCACTTGCACACTACCCCCAGCCTCACTGCGCATCACCTCCAGATAACGTTCTGTAACTTCCAACACATGCCTGGTTGCCCCCTCATTCTTCACTTGCACAGTACCTTCAGCCACACTGCGCATCACCTCCAGATAGCGTTCTGTAACTTCCAACACATGCCTGGTTGCCCCCTCATTCTTCACTTGCACAGTACCTCTAGCCACACTGCGCATCACCTCCAGATAGCGTTCTGTAACTTCCAACGCATGCCTGGTTGCCCCCTCATTCTTCACTTGCACAGTACCTCCAGCCACACTGTGCATCACCTCCAGATATCATACTGTGCATCACCTCCAGATATCATTCTGTAACTTCCAACACATGCCTGGTTGCCCTCTCATTCTTCACTTGCACAGTAACTTCCAACACATGCCTGGTTACTCCCTCATTCTTCACTTGCACAGTACTTCCAGCTACACTGTGCATCACCTCCAGATAGCGTTCTGTAACTTCCAACACATGCCTGGTTGCCCCCTCATTCTTCACTTGCACAGTACTTCCAGCCTCACTGTGCATCACCTCCAGATAACATTCTGTAACTTCCAACACATGCCTGGTTGCCCCCTCATTCTTCACTTGCACAGTACTCCCAGCCTCACTGTGGATCACCTCCAGATAACGTTCTGTAACTTCCAACACATGCCTGGTTGCCCCCTCATTCTTCACTTGCACAGTACTCCCAGCCTCACTGTGCAACACCTCCAGATAACGTTCTGTAACTTCCAACACATGCCTGGTTGCCCCCTCATTCTTCACTTGCACAGTACCTCCAGCTACACCTTGCATCACCTCCAGATAGTATTCTGTAACTTCCAACACATGCCTGGTTGCCCCCTCATTCTTCACTTGCACAGTACTTCCAGCTACACTGTGCATCACCTCCAGATAGCGTTCTGTAACTTCCAACACATGCCTGGTTGCCCCCTCATTCTTCACTTGCACGGTACTTCCAGCCTCACTGTGCATCACCTCCAGATAACATTCTGTAACTTCCAACACATGCCTGGTTGCCCCCTCATTCTTCACTTGCACAGTACCTCCAGCTACACTGTGCATCACCTCCAGATAATATTCTGTAACTTCCAACACATGCCTGGTTACCCCATCATTCTTCACTTGCACAGTACTTCCAGCCTCACTGTGCATCACCTCCAGATAACATTCTGTAACTTCCAACACATGCCTGGTTGCCCCCTCATTCTTCACTTGCACAGTACTTCCAGCCTCACGGTGCATCACCCCCAGATAACATTCTGTAACTTCCAACACATGCCTGGTTGCCCCCTCATTCTTCACTTGCACAGTACTTCCAGCTACACTGTGCATCACCTCCAGATATCATTCTGTAACTTCCAACACATGCCTGGTTGCCCCCTCATTCTCCACTTGCACAGTAACTTCCAACACATGCCTGGTTACCCCCTCATTCTTCACTTTCACAGTACTTCCAGCCTCACGGTGCATCACCCCCAGATAACATTCTGTAACTTCCAACACATGCCTGGTTGCCCCCTCATTCTTCACTTGCACAGTACTTCCAGCCTCACGGTGCATCACCCCCAGATAACATTCTGTAACTTCCAACACATGACTGGTTGCCCCCTCATTCTTCACTTGCACAGTACTTCCAGCTACACTGTGCATCACCTCCAGATTTCATTCTGTAACTTCCAACACATGCCTGGTTGCCCTCTCATTCTTCACTTGCACAGTAACTTCCAACACATGCCTGGTTACCCCCTCATTCTTCACTTTCACAGTACTTCCAGCCTCACGGTTCATCACCCCCAGATAACGTTCTGTAACTTCCAACACATGCCTGGTTGCCCCCTCATTCTTCACTTGCACGGGACTTCCAGCCTCACTGTGCATCACCTCCAGATAACGTTCTGTAACTTCCAACACATGCCTGGTTGCCCCCTCATTCTTCACTTGCACGGTACTTCCAGCTACAGTGTGCATCACCTCCAGATAGCGTTCTGTAACTTCCAACACATGCCTGGTTGCCCCCTCATTCTTCACTTGCACGGTACTTCCAGCTACACTGTGCATCACCTCCAGATAACATTCTGTAACTTCCAACACATGCCTGGTTGCCCCCTCATTCTTCACTTGCACGGTACTTCCAGCCTCACTGTGCATCACCTCCAGATAACATTCTGTAACTTCCAACATATGCCTGGTTGCCCCCTCATTCTTCACTTGCACAGTACCTCCAGCTACACTGTGCATCACCTCCAGATAATATTCTGTAACTTCCAACACATGCCTGGTTACCCCATCATTCTTCACTTGCACAGTACTTCCAGCCTCACTGTGCATCACCTCCAGATAACGTTCTGTAACTTCCAACACATGCCTGGTTGCCCCCTCATTCTTCACTTGCACGGGACTTCCAGCCTCACTGTGCATCACCTCCAGATAACGTTCTGTAACTTCCAACACATGCCTGGTTGCCCCCTCATTCTTCACTTGCACGGTACTTCCAGCTACAGTGTGCATCACCTCCAGATAGCGTTCTGTAACTTCCAACACATGCCTGGTTGCCCCCTCATTCTTCACTTGCACGGTACTTCCAGCTACACTGTGCATCACCTCCAGATAACATTCTGTAACTTCCAACACATGCCTGGTTGCCCCCTCATTCTTCACTTGCACGGTACTTCCAGCCTCACTGTGCATCACCTCCAGATAACATTCTGTAACTTCCAACATATGCCTGGTTGCCCCCTCATTCTTCACTTGCACAGTACCTCCAGCTACACTGTGCATCACCTCCAGATAACATTCTGTAACTTCCAACACATGCCTGGTTGCCCCCTCATTCTTCACTTGCACAGTACTTCCAGCCTCACGGTGCATCACCCCCAGATAACATTCTGTAACTTCCAACACATGCCTGGTTGCCCCCTCATTTTAAACTTGCACAGTACTTCCAGCTACACTGTGCATCACCTCCAGATATCATTCTGTAACTTCCAACACATGCCTGGTTGCCCCCTCATTCTCCACTTGCACAGTAACTTCCAACACATGCCTGGTTACCCCCTCATTCTTCACTTTCACAGTACTTCCAGCCTCATGGTGCATCACCCCAGATAACATTCTGTAACTTCCAACACATGCCTGGTGCCCCCTCATTCTTCACTTGCACAGTACTTCCAGCCTCACGGTGCATCAACCCCAGATAACATTCTGTAACTTCCAACACATGACTGGTTGCCTCCTCATTCTTCACTTGCACAGTACTTCCAGCTACACTGTGCATCGCCTCCAGATATCATTCTGTAACTTCCAACACATGCCTGGTTGCCCCCTCATTCTCCACTTGCACAGTAACTTCCAACACATGCCTGGTTAACCCTCATTCTTCACTTTCACAGTACTTCCAGCCTCACGGTGCATCACCCCCAGATAACATTCTGTCACTTCCAACACATGCCTGGTTGCCCCCTCATTCTTCACTTGCACAGTACTTCCAGCTACACTGTGCATCACCTCCAAATAGCGTTCTGTAACTTCCAACACATGCCTGGTTGCCCCCTCATTCTTCACTTGCACAGTACTTCCAGCCACACTGTGCATCACCTCCAGATAGCGTTCTGTAACTTCCAACACATGCCTGGTTGCCCCCTCATTCTTCACTTGCACAGTACTTCCAGCCACACTGTGCATCACCTCCAGATAGCGTTCTGTAACTTCCAACACATGCCTGGTTGCCCCCTCATTCTTCACTTGCACAGTACTTCCAGCCTCACTGTGCATCACCTCCAGATAACGTTCTGTAACTTCCAACACATGCCTGGTTACCCCCTCATTAATCACTTGCACAGTACTTCCAACCACACTGTGCATCACCTCCAGATAACGTTCTGTAACTTCCAACACATGCCTGGTTACCCCCTCATTCTTCACTTGCACAGTACTCCCAGCCTCACTGCGCATCACCTCCAGATAACGTTCTGTAACTTCCAACACATGCCTGGTTACCCCCTCATTCTTCACTTGCACAGTACCCCCAGCCTCACTGCGCATCACCTCCAGATAACGTTCTGTAACTTCCAACAAATGCCTGGTTGCCCCCTCATTCTTCACTTGCACAGTACCTTCAGCCACACTGCGCATCACCTCCAGATAGCGTTCTGTAACTTCCAACACATGCCTGGTTGCCCCCTCATTCTTCACTTGCACAGTACCTCCAGCCACACTGCGCATCACCTCCAGATAGCGTTCTGTAACTTCCAACGCATGCCTGGTTGCCCCCTCATTCTTCACTTGCACAGTACCTCCAGCCACACTGTGCATCACCTCCAGATATCATACTGTGCATCACCTCCAGATATCATTCTGTAACTTCCAACACATGCCTGGTTGCCCTCTCATTCTTCACTTGCACAGTAACTTCCAACACATGCCTGGTTACCCCCTCATTCTTCACTTGCACAGTACTTCCAGCTACACTGTGCATCACCTCCAGATAGCGTTCTGTAACTTCCAACACATGCCTGGTTGCCCCCTCATTCTTCACTTGCACAGTACTTCCAGCCTCACTGTGCATCACCTCCAGATAACATTCTGTAACTTCCAACACATGCCTGGTTGCCCCCTCATTCTTCACTTGCACAGTACTCCCAGCCTCACTGTGCATCACCTCCAGATAACGTTCTGTAACTTCCAACACATGCCTGGTTGCCCCCTCATTCTTCACTTGCACAGTACTCCCAGCCTCACTGTGCAACACCTCCAGATAACGTTCTGTAACTTCCAACACATGCCTGGTTGCCCCCTCATTCTTCACTTGCACAGTACCTCCAGCTACACCTTGCATCACCTCCAGATAGTATTCTGTAACTTCCAACACATGCCTGGTTGCCCCCTCATTCTTCACTTGCACAGTACTTCCAGCTACACTGTGCATCACCTCCAGATAGCGTTCTGTAACTTCCAACACATGCCTGGTTGCCCCCTCATTCTTCACTTGCACGGTACTTCCAGCCTCACTGTGCATCACCTCCAGATAACATTCTGTAACTTCCAACACATGCCTGGTTGCCCCCTCATTCTTCACTTGCACAGTACCTCCAGCTACACTGTGCATCACCTCCAGATAATATTCTGTAACTTCCAACACATGCCTGGTTACCCCATCATTCTTCACTTGCACAGTACTTCCAGCCTCACTGTGCATCACCTCCAGATAACATTCTGTAACTTCCAACACATGCCTGGTTGCCCCCTCATTCTTCACTTGCACAGTACTTCCAGCCTCACGGTGCATCACCCCCAGATAACATTCTGTAACTTCCAACACATGCCTGGTTGCCCCCTCATTCTTCACTTGCACAGTACTTCCAGCTACACTGTGCATCACCTCCAGATATCATTCTGTAACTTCCAACACACGCCTGGTTGCCCCCTCATTCTCCACTTGCAGAGTAACTTCCAACACATGCCTGGTTACCCCCTCATTCTTCACTTTCACAGTACTTCCAGCCTCACGGTGCATCACCCCCAGATAACATTCTGTAACTTCCAACACATGCCTGGTTGCCCCCTCATTCTTCACTTGCACAGTACTTCCAGCCTCACGGTGCATCACCCCCAGATAACATTCTGTAACTTCCAACACATGACTGGTTGCCCCCTCATTCTTCACTTGCACAGTACTTCCAGCTACACTGTGCATCACCTCCAGATTTCATTCTGTAACTTCCAACACATGCCTGGTTGCCCTCTCATTCTTCATTTGCACAGTAACTTCCAACACATGCCTGGTTACCCCCTCATTCTTCACTTTCACAGTACTTCCAGCCTCACGGTGCATCACCCCCAGATAACGTTCTGTAACTTCCAACACATGCCTGGTTGCCCCCTCATTCTTCACTTGCACGGGACTTCCAGCCTCACTGTGCATCACCTCCAGATAACGTTCTGTAACTTCCAACACATGCCTGGTTGCCCCCTCATTCTTCACTTGCACGGTACTTCCAGCTACAGTGTGCATCACCTCCAGATAGCGTTCTGTAACTTCCAACACATGCCTGGTTGCCCCCTCATTCTTCACTTGCACGGTACTTCCAGCTACACTGTGCATCACCTCCAGATAACATTCTGTAACTTCCAACACATGCCTGGTTGCCCCCTCATTCTTCACTTGCACGGTACTTCCAGCCTCACTGTGCATCACCTCCAAATAACATTCTGTAACTTCCAACATATGCCTGGTTGCCCCCTCATTCTTCACTTGCACAGTACCTCCAGCTACACTGTGCATCACCTCCAGATAATATTCTGTAACTTCCAACACATGCCTGGTTACCCCATAATTCTTCACTTGCACAGTACTTCCAGCCTCACTGTGCATCACCTCCAGATAACATTCTGTAACTTCCAACACATGCCTGGTTGCCCCCTCATTCTTCACTTGCACAGTACTTCCAGCCTCACGGTGCATCACCCCCAGATAACATTCTGTAACTTCCAACACATGCCTGGTTGCCCCCTCATTTTTCACTTGCACAGTACTTCCAGCTACACTGTGCATCACCTCCAGATATCATTCTGTAACTTCCAACACATGCCTGGTTGCCCCCTCATTCTCCACTTGCACAGTAACTTCCAACACATGCCTGGTTACCCCCTCATTCTTCACTTTCACAGTACTTCCAGCCTCATGGTGCATCACCCCAGATAACATTCTGTAACTTCCAACACATGCCTGGTGCCCCCTCATTCTTCACTTGCACAGTACTTCCAGCCTCACGGTGCATCAACCCCAGATAACATTCTGTAACTTCCAACACATGACTGGTTGCCTCCTCATTCTTCACTTGCACAGTACTTCCAGCTACACTGTGCATCACCTCCAGATATCATTCTGTAACTTCCAACACATGCCTGGTTGCCCCCTCATTCTCCACTTGCACAGTAACTTCCAACACATGCCTGGTTAACCCTCATTCTTCACTTTCACAGTACTTCCAGCCTCACGGTGCATCACCCCCAGATAACATTCTGTCACTTCCAACACATGCCTGGTTGCCCCCTCATTCTTCACTTGCACAGTACTTCCAGCTACACTGTGCATCACCTCCAAATAGCGTTCTGTAACTTCCAACACATGCCTGGTTGCCCCCTCATTCTTCACTTGCACAGTACTTCCAGCCACACTGTGCATCACCTCCAGATAGCGTTCTGTAACTTCCAACACATGCCTGGTTGCCCCCTCATTCTTCACTTGCACAGTACTTCCAGCCACACTGTGCATCACCTCCAGATAGCGTTCTGTAACTTCCAACACATGCCTGGTTGCCCCCTCATTCTTCACTTGCACAGTACTTCCAGCCTCACTGTGCATCACCTCCAGATAACGTTCTGTAACTTCCAACACATGCCTGGTTACCCCCTCATTAATCACTTGCACAGTACTTCCAACCACACTGTGCATCACCTCCAGATAACGTTCTGTAACTTCCAACACATGCCTGGTTACCCCCTCATTCTTCACTTGCACAGTACTCCCAGCCTCACTGCGCATCACCTCCAGATAACGTTCTGTAACTTCCAACACATGCCTGGTTACCCCCTCATTCTTCACTTGCACAGTACCCCCAGCCTCACTGCGCATCACCTCCAGATAACGTTCTGTAACTTCCAACACATGCCTGGTTGCCCCCTCATTCTTCACTTGCACAGTACCTCCAGCCACACTGCGCATCACCTCCAGATAGCGTTCTGTAACTTCCAACACATGGCTGGTTGCCCCCTCATTCTTCACTTGCACAGTACCTCCAGCCACACTGCGCATCACCTCCAGATAGCGTTCTGTAGCTTCCAACGCATGCCTGGTTGCCCCCTCATTCTTCACTTGCACAGTACCTCCAGCCACACTGTGCATCACCTCCAGATAGCGTTCTGTAACTTCCAACGCATGCCTGGTTGCCCCCTCATTCTTCACTTGCACAGTACTTCCAGCCTCACTGTGCATCACCTCCAGATAGCGTTCTGTAACTTCCAACGCATGCCTGGTTGCCCCCTCATTCTTCACTTGCACAGTACTTCCAGCCACACTGTGCATCACCTCCAGATAGCGTTCTGTAACTTCCAACGCATGCCTGGTTGCCCCCTCATTCTTCACTTGCACAGTACCTCCAGCCACACTGTGCATCACCTCCAGATAGCGTTCTGTGACTTCCAACGCATGCCTGGTTGCCCCCTCATTCTTCAGTTGCACAGTACTTCCAGCCTCACTGTGCATCACCTCCAGATAACGTTCTGTAACTTCCAACGCATGCCTGGTTGCCCCCTCATTCTTCACTTGCACGGTACTTCCAGCTACAGTGTGCATCACCTCCAGATAGCGTTCTGTAACTTCCAACACATGCCTGGTTGCCCCCTCATTCTTCACTTGCACGGTACTTCCAGCTACACTGTGCATCACCTCCAGATAACATTCTGTAACTTCCAACACATGCCTGGTTGCCCCCTCATTCTTCACTTGCACGGTACTTCCAGCCTCACTGTGCATCACCTCCAAATAACATTCTGTAACTTCCAACATATGCCTGGTTGCCCCCTCATTCTTCACTTGCACAGTACCTCCAGCTACACTGTGCATCACCTCCAGATAATATTCTGTAACTTCCAACACATGCCTGGTTACCCCATCATTCTTCACTTGCACAGTACTTCCAGCCTCACTGTGCATCACCTCCAGATAACATTCTGTAACTTCCAACACATGCCTGGTTGCCCCCTCATTCTTCACTTGCACAGTACTTCCAGCCTCACGGTGCATCACCCCCAGATAACATTCTGTAACTTCCAACACATGCCTGGTTGCCCCCTCATTTTTCACTTGCACAGTACTTCCAGCTACACTGTGCATCACCTCCAGATATCATTCTGTAACTTCCAACACATGCCTGGTTGCCCCCTCATTCTCCACTTGCACAGTAACTTCCAACACATGCCTGGTTACCCCCTCATTCTTCACTTTCACAGTACTTCCAGCCTCATGGTGCATCACCCCAGATAACATTCTGTAACTTCCAACACATGCCTGGTGCCCCCTCATTCTTCACTTGCACAGTACTTCCAGCCTCACGGTGCATCAACCCCAGATAACATTCTGTAACTTCCAACACATGACTGGTTGCCTCCTCATTCTTCACTTGCACAGTACTTCCAGCTACACTGTGCATCACCTCCAGATATCATTCTGTAACTTCCAACACATGCCTGGTTGCCCCCTCATTCTCCACTTGCACAGTAACTTCCAACACATGCCTGGTTAACCCTCATTCTTCACTTTCACAGTACTTCCAGCCTCACGGTGCATCACCCCCAGATAACATTCTGTCACTTCCAACACATGCCTGGTTGCCCCCTCATTCTTCACTTGCACAGTACTTCCAGCTACACTGTGCATCACCTCCAAATAGCGTTCTGTAACTTCCAACACATGCCTGGTTGCCCCCTCATTCTTCACTTGCACAGTACTTCCAGCCACACTGTGCATCACCTCCAGATAGCGTTCTGTAACTTCCAACACATGCCTGGTTGCCCCCTCATTCTTCACTTGCACAGTACTTCCAGCCACACTGTGCATCACCTCCAGATAGCGTTCTGTAACTTCCAACACATGCCTGGTTGCCCCCTCATTCTTCACTTGCACAGTACTTCCAGCCTCACTGTGCATCACCTCCAGATAACGTTCTGTAACTTCCAACACATGCCTGGTTACCCCCTCATTAATCACTTGCACAGTACTTCCAACCACACTGTGCATCACCTCCAGATAACGTTCTGTAACTTCCAACACATGCCTGGTTACCCCCTCATTCTTCACTTGCACAGTACTTCCAGCCTCACTGTGCATCACCTCCAGATAACGTTCTGTAACTTCCAACACATGCCTGGTTACCCCCTCATTAATCACTTGCACAGTACCCCCAGCCTCACTGCGCATCACCTCCAGATAACGTTCTGTAACTTCCAACACATGCCTGGTTACCCCCTCATTCTTCACTTGCACAGTACTCCCAGCCTCACTGCGCATCACCTCCAGATAACGTTCTGTAACTTCCAACACATGCCTGGTTACCCCCTCATTCTTCACTTGCACAGTACCCCCAGCCTCACTGCGCATCACCTCCAGATAACGTTCTGTAACTTCCAACACATGCCTGGTTGCCCCCTCATTCTTCACTTGCACAGTACCTCCAGCCACACTGCGCATCACCTCCAGATAGCGTTCTGTAACTTCCAACACATGGCTGGTTGCCCCCTCATTCTTCACTTGCACAGTACCTCCAGCCACACTGCGCATCACCTCCAGATAGCGTTCTGTAGCTTCCAACGCATGCCTGGTTGCCCCCTCATTCTTCACTTGCACAGTACCTCCAGCCACACTGTGCATCACCTCCAGATAGCGTTCTGTAACTTCCAACGCATGCCTGGTTGCCCCCTCATTCTTCACTTGCACAGTACTTCCAGCCTCACTGTGCATCACCTCCAGATAGCGTTCTGTAACTTCCAACGCATGCCTGGTTGCCCCCTCATTCTTCACTTGCACAGTACTTCCAGCCACACTGTGCATCACCTCCAGATAGCGTTCTGTAACTTCCAACGCATGCCTGGTTGCCCCCTCATTCTTCACTTGCACAGTACCTCCAGCCACACTGTGCATCACCTCCAGATAGCGTTCTGTGACTTCCAACGCATGCCTGGTTGCCCCCTCATTCTTCAGTTGCACAGTACTTCCAGCCTCACTGTGCATCACCTCCAGATAACGTTCTGTAACTTCCAACGCATGCCTGGTTGCCCCCTCATTCTTCACTTGCACGGTACTTCCAGCTACAGTGTGCATCACCTCCAGATAGCGTTCTGTAACTTCCAACACATGCCTGGTTGCCCCCTCATTCTTCACTTGCACGGTACTTCCAGCTACACTGTGCATCACCTCCAGATAACATTCTGTAACTTCCAACACATGCCTGGTTGCCCCCTCATTCTTCACTTGCACGGTACTTCCAGCCTCACTGTGCATCACCTCCAAATAACATTCTGTAACTTCCAACATATGCCTGGTTGCCCCCTCATTCTTCACTTGCACAGTACCTCCAGCTACACTGTGCATCACCTCCAGATAATATTCTGTAACTTCCAACACATGCCTGGTTACCCCATCATTCTTCACTTGCACAGTACTTCCAGCCTCACTGTGCATCACCTCCAGATAACATTCTGTAACTTCCAACACATGCCTGGTTGCCCCCTCATTCTTCACTTGCACAGTACTTCCAGCCTCACGGTGCATCACCCCCAGATAACATTCTGTAACTTCCAACACATGCCTGGTTGCCCCCTCATTTTTCACTTGCACAGTACTTCCAGCTACACTGTGCATCACCTCCAGATATCATTCTGTAACTTCCAACACATGCCTGGTTGCCCCCTCATTCTCCACTTGCACAGTAACTTCCAACACATGCCTGGTTACCCCCTCATTCTTCACTTTCACAGTACTTCCAGCCTCATGGTGCATCACCCCAGATAACATTCTGTAACTTCCAACACATGCCTGGTGCCCCCTCATTCTTCACTTGCACAGTACTTCCAGCCTCACGGTGCATCAACCCCAGATAACATTCTGTAACTTCCAACACATGACTGGTTGCCTCCTCATTCTTCACTTGCACAGTACTTCCAGCTACACTGTGCATCACCTCCAGATATCATTCTGTAACTTCCAACACATGCCTGGTTGCCCCCTCATTCTCCACTTGCACAGTAACTTCCAACACATGCCTGGTTAACCCTCATTCTTCACTTTCACAGTACTTCCAGCCTCACGGTGCATCACCCCCAGATAACATTCTGTCACTTCCAACACATGCCTGGTTGCCCCCTCATTCTTCACTTGCACAGTACTTCCAGCTACACTGTGCATCACCTCCAAATAGCGTTCTGTAACTTCCAACACATGCCTGGTTGCCCCCTCATTCTTCACTTGCACAGTACTTCCAGCCACACTGTGCATCACCTCCAGATAGCGTTCTGTAACTTCCAACACATGCCTGGTTGCCCCCTCATTCTTCACTTGCACAGTACTTCCAGCCACACTGTGCATCACCTCCAGATAGCGTTCTGTAACTTCCAACACATGCCTGGTTGCCCCCTCATTCTTCACTTGCACAGTACTTCCAGCCTCACTGTGCATCACCTCCAGATAACGTTCTGTAACTTCCAACACATGCCTGGTTACCCCCTCATTAATCACTTGCACAGTACTTCCAACCACACTGTGCATCACCTCCAGATAACGTTCTGTAACTTCCAACACATGCCTGGTTACCCACTCATTCTTCACTTGCACAGTACTCCCAGCCTCACTGCGCATCACCTCCAGATAACGTTCTGTAACTTCCAACACATGCCTGGTTACCCCCTCATTCTTCACTTGCACAGTACCCCCAGCCTCACTGCGCATCACCTCCAGATAACGTTCTGTAACTTCCAACACATGCCTGGTTGCCCCCTCATTCTTCACTTGCACAGTACCTCCAGCCACACTGCGCATCACCTCCAGATAGCGTTCTGTAACTTCCAACACATGGCTGGTTGCCCCCTCATTCTTCACTTGCACAGTACCTCCAGCCACACTGCGCATCACCTCCAGATAGCGTTCTGTAACTTCCAACGCATGCCTGGTTGCCCCCTCATTCTTCACTTGCACAGTACCTCCAGCCACACTGTGCATCACCTCCAGATAGCGTTCTGTAACTTCCAACGCATGCCTGGTTGCCCCCTCATTCTTCACTTGCACAGTACTTCCAGCCTCACTGTGCATCACCTCCAGATAGCGTTCTGTAACTTCCAACGCATGCCTGGTTGCCCCCTCATTCTTCACTTGCACAGTACTTCCAGCCACACTGTGCATCACCTCCAGATAGCGTTCTGTAACTTCCAACGCATGCCTGGTTGCCCCCTCATTCTTCACTTGCACAGTACCTCCAGCCACACTGTGCATCACCTCCAGATAGCGTTCTGTGACTTCCAACGCATGCCTGGTTGCCCCCTCATTCTTCAGTTGCACAGTACTTCCAGCCTCACTGTGCATCACCTCCAGATAACGTTCTGTAACTTCCAACGCATGCCTGGTTACCCCCTCATTCTTCACTTGCACAGTACTCCCAGCCTCACTGTGCATCACCTCCAGATAACGTTCTGTAACTTCCAACACATGCCTGGTTGCCCTCTCATTCTTCACTTGCACAGTACTCCCAGCCTCACTGTGCATCACCTCCAGATAGCGTTCTGTAACTTCCAACACATGCCTGGTTGCCCCCTCATTCTTCACTTGCACAGTACCTCCAGCCACACTGTGCATCACCTCCAGATAGCGTTCTGTAACTTCCAACACATGCCTGGTCTTCACTTGCACAGTAACTTCCAACACATGCCTGGTTACCCCCTCATTCATCACTTGCACAGTACTTTCAGCTACACTGTGCATCACCTCCAGATAACGTTCTGTAACTTCCAACACATGCCTGGTTGCCCCCTCATTCTTCACTTGCACAGTACTTCCAGCTACACTGTGCATCACCTCCAGATAACGTTCTGTAACTTCCAACACATGCCTGGTTGCCCCCTCATTCTTCACTTGCACAGTACTCCCAGCCTCACTGTGCATCACCTCCAGATAACGTTCTGTAACTTCCAACACATGCCTTGTTGCCCCCTCATTCTTCACTTGCACAGTACTCCCAGCCTCACTGTGCATCACCTCCAGATAACGCTCTGTAACTTCCAACACATGCCTGGTTGCCCCCTCATTCTTCACTTGCACAGTACCTCCAGCCACACTGTGCATCACCTCCAGATAGCGTTCTGTGACTTCCAAAACATGCCTGGTTGCCCCCTCATTCTTCACTTGCACAGTACCTCCAGCCACACTGTGCATCACATCCAGATAGCGTTCTGTGACTTCCAACACATGCCTGGTTGCCCCCTCATTCTTCACTTGCACAGTACCTCCAGCCACACTGTGCATCACCTCCAGATAACGTTCTGTAACTTCCAACACATGCCTGGTTGCCCCCTCATTCTTCACTTGCACAGTACCTCCAGCCACACTGTGCATCACCTCCAGATAGCGTTCTGTAACTTCCAACACATGCCTGGTTGCCCCCTCATTCTTCACTTGCACAGTACCTCCAGCCACACTGTGCATCACCTCCAGATAGCGTTCTGTAACTTCCAACACATGCCTGGTTGCCCCCTCATTCTTCACTTGCACAGTACCTCCAGCCACACTGTGCATCACCTCCAGATAGCGTTCTGTAACTTCCAACACATGCCTGGTTGCCCCCTCATTCTTCACTTGCACAGTACTCCCAGCTACACTGTGCATCACCTCCAGATAACGTTCTGTAACTTCCAACACATGCCTGGTTACCCCCTCATTAATCACTTGCACAGTACTTCCAACCACACTGTGCATCACCTCCAGATAACGTTCTGTAACTTCCAACACATGCCTGGTTACCCCCTCATTCTTCACTTGCACAGTACTCCCAGCCTCACTGCGCATCACCTCCAGATAACGTTCTGTAACTTCCAACACATGCCTGGTTACCCCCTCATTCTTCACTTGCACAGTACCCCCAGCCTCACTGCGCATCACCTCCAGATAACGTTCTGTAACTTCCAACGCATGCCTGGTTGCCCCCTCATTCTTCACTTGCACAGTACCTCCAGCCACACTGCGCATCACCTCCAGATAGCGTTCTGTAACTTCCAACGCATGCCTGGTTGCCCCCTCATTCTTCACTTGCACAGTACCTCCAGCCACACTGCGCATCACCTCCAGATAGCGTTCTGTAACTTCCAACGCATGCCTGGTTGCCCCCTCATTCTTCACTTGCACAGTACCTCAAGCCACACTGCGCATCACCTCCAGATAGCGTTCTGTAACTTCCAACGCATGCCTGGTTGCCCCCTCATTCTTCACTTGCACAGTACTTCCAGCCTCACTGTGCATCACCTCCAGATAGCGTTCTGTGACTTCCAACGCATGCCTGGTTGCCCCCTCATTCTTCACTTGCACAGTACTTCCAGCCACACTGTGCATCACCTCCAGATAGCGTTCTGTGACTTCCAACGCATGCCTGGTTGCCCCCTCATTCTTCACTTGCACAGTACCTCCAGCCACACTGTGCATCACCTCCAGATAGCGTTCTGTGACTTCCAACGCATGCCTGGTTGCCCCCTCATTCTTCAGTTGCACAGTACCTCCAGCCTCACTGTGCATCATCTCCAGATAACGTTCTGTAACTTCCAACGCATGCCTGGTTACCCCCTCATTCCTCACTTGCACAGTACTCCCAGCCTCACTGTGCATCACCTCCAGATAACGTTCTGTAACTTCCAACACATGCCTGGTTGCCTCCTCATTCTTCACTTGCACAGTACTCCCAGCCTCACTGTGCATCACCTCCAGATAGCGTTCTGTAACTTCCAACACATGCCTGGTTGCCCCCTCATTCTTCACTTGCACAGTACCTCCAGCCACACTGTGCATCACCTCCAGATAGCGTTCTGTAACTTCCAACACATGCCTGGTCTTCACTTGCACAGTAACTTCCAACACATGCCTGGTTACCCCCTCATTCTTCACTTGCACAGTACTTCCAGCTACACTGTGCATCACCTCCAGATAGCGTTCTGTAACTTCCAACACATGCCTGGTTGCCCCCTCATTCTTCACTTGCACAGTACTTCCAGCTACACTGTGCATCACCTCCAGATAACGTTCTGTAACTTCCAACACATGTCTGGTTGCCCCCTCATTCTTCACTTGCACAGTACTCCCAGCCTCACTGTGCATCACCTCCAGATAACGTTCTGTAACTTCCAACACATGCCTTGTTGCCCCCTCATTCTTCACTTGCACAGTACTCCCAGCCTCACTGTGCATCACCTCCAGATAACGTTCTGTGACTTCCAACACATGCCTGGTTGCCCCCTCATTCTTCACTTGCACAGTACCTCCAGCCACACTGTGCATCACCTCCAGATAGCGTTCTGTGACTTCCAACACATGCCTGGTTGCCCCCTCATTCTTCACTTGCACAGTACCTCCAGCCACACTGTGCATCACATCCAGATAGCGTTCTGTGACTTCCAACACATGCCTGGTTGCCCCCTCATTCTTCACTTGCACAGTACCTCCAGCCACACTGTGCATCACCTCCAGATAACGTTCTGTAACTTCCAACACATGCCTGGTTGCCCCCTCATTCTTCACTTGCACAGTACGTCCAGCCACACTGTGCATCACCTCCAGATAGCGTTCTGTAACTTCCAACACATGCCTGGTTACCCCCTCATTCTTCATTTGCACAGTACCTCCAGCCACACTGTGCATCACCTCCAGATAGCGTTCTGTAACTTCCAACACATGCCTGGTTGCCCCCTCATTCTTCACTTGCACAGTACCTCCAGCCACACTGTGCATCACCTCCAGATAGCGTTCTGTAACTTCCAACACATGCCTGGTTGCCCCCTCATTCTTCACTTGCACAGTACTCCCAGCTACACTGTGCATCACCTCCAGATAGCGTTCTGTAACTTCCAACACATGCCTGGTTGCCCCCTCATTCTTCACTTGCACAGTACTTCCAGCCACACTGTGCATCACCTCCAGATAGCGTTCTGTAACTTCCAACACATGCCTGGTTGCCCCTTCATTCTTCACTTGCACAGTACTTACAGCCTCACTGTGCATCACCTCCAGATAACGTTCTGTAACTTCCAACACATGCCTGGTTACCCCCTCATTAATCACTTGCACAGTACTTCCAGCCACACTGTGCATCACCTCCAGATAACGTTCTGTAACTTCCAACACATGCCTGGTTACCCCCTCATTCTTCACTTGCACAGTACTCCCAGCCTCACTGCGCATCACCTCCAGATAACATTCTGTAACTTCCAACACATGCCTGGTTGCCCCCTCATTCTTCACTTGCACAGTACCCCCAGCCTCACTGCGCATCACCTCCAGATAACGTTCTGTAACTTCCAACACATGCCTGGTTGCCCCCTCATTCTTCACTTGCACAGTACCTCCAGCCACACTGCGCATCACCTCCAGATAGCGTTCTGTAACTTCCAACACATGCCTGGTTGCCCCCTCATTCTTCACTTGCACAGTACCTCCAGCCACACTGTGCATCACCTCCAGATAGCGTTCTGTAACTTCCAACGCATGCCTGGTTGCCCCCTCATTCTTCACTTGCACAGTACCTCCAGCCACACTGTGCACCACCTCCAGATAGCGTTCTGTAACTTCCAACGCATGCCTGGTTGCCCCCTCATTCTTCACTTGCACAGTACCTCCAGCCACACTGTGCATCACCTCCAGATAGCGTTCTGTAACTTCCAACGCATGCCTGGTTGCCCCCTCATTCTTCACTTGCACAGTACTCCCAGCCTCACTGTGCATCACCTCCAGATAACGTTCTGTAACTTCCAACACATGCCTTGTTGCCCCCTCATTCTTCACTTGCACAGTACTCCCAGCCTCACTGTGCATCACCTCCAGATAACGTTCTGTGACTTCCAACACATGCCTGGTTGCCCCCTCATTCTTCACTTGCACAGTACCTCCAGCCACACTGTGCATCACCTCCAGATAGCGTTCTGTGACTTCCAACACATGCCTGGTTGCCCCCTCATTCTTCACTTGCACAGTACCTCCAGCCACACTGTGCATCACATCCAGATAGCGTTCTGTGACTTCCAACACATGCCTGGTTGCCCCCTCATTCTTCACTTGCACAGTACCTCCAGCCACACTGTGCATCACCTCCAGATAACGTTCTGTAACTTCCAACACATGCCTGGTTGCCCCCTCATTCTTCACTTGCACAGTACCTCCAGCCACACTGTGCATCACCTCCAGATAGCGTTCTGTAACTTCCAACACATGCCTGGTTGCCCCCTCATTCTTCACTTGCACAGTACCTCCAGCCACACTGTGCATCACCTCCAGATAGTGTTCTGTAACTTCCAACACATGCCTGGTTGCCCCCTCATTCTTCACTTGCACAGTACCTCCAGCCACACTGTGCATCACCTCCAGATAGCGTTCTGTAACTTCCAACACATGCCTGGTTGCCCCCTCATTCTTCACTTGCACAGTACTCCCAGCTACACTGTGCATCACCTCCAGATAGCGTTCTGTAACTTCCAACACATGCCTGGTTGCCCCCTCATTCTTCACTTGCACAGTACTTCCAGCCACACTGTGCATCACCTCCAGATAGCGTTCTGTAACTTCCAACACATGCCTGGTTGCCCCTTCATTCTTCACTTGCACAGTACTTACAGCCTCACTGTGCATCACCTCCAGATAACGTTCTGTAACTTCCAACACATGCCTGGTTACCCCCTCATTAATCACTTGCACAGTACTTCCAGCCACACTGTGCATCACCTCCAGATAACGTTCTGTAACTTCCAACACATGCCTGGTTACCCCCTCATTCTTCACTTGCACAGTACTCCCAGCCTCACTGCGCATCACCTCCAGATAACGTTCTGTAACTTCCAACACATGCCTGGTTGCCCCCTCATTCTTCACTTGCACAGTACCCCCAGCCTCACTGCGCATCACCTCCAGATAACGTTCTGTAACTTCCAACACATGCCTGGTTGCCCCCTCATTCTTCACTTGCACAGTACCTCCAGCCACACTGTGCATCACCTCCAGATAGCGTTCTGTAACTTCCAACACATGCCTGGTTGCCCCCTCATTCTTCACTTGCACAGTACCTCCAGCCACACTGTGCATCACCTCCAGATAGCGTTCTGTAACTTCCAACGCATGCCTGGTTGCCCCCTCATTCTTCACTTGCACAGTACCTCCAGCCACACTGTGCACCACCTCCAGATAGCGTTCTGTAACTTCCAACGCATGCCTGGTTGCCCCCTCATTCTTCACTTGCACAGTACCTCCAGCCACACTGTGCATCACCTCCAGATAGCATTCTGTAACTTCCAACGCATGCCTGGTTGCCCCCTCATTCTTCACTTGCACAGTACTTCCAGCCTCACTGTGCATCACCTCCAGATAGCGTTCTGTAACTTCCAACGCATGCCTGGTTGCCCCCTCATTCTTCACTTGCACAGTACTTCCAGCCACACTGTGCATCACCTCCAGATAGCGTTCTGTAACTTCCAACGCATGCCTGGTTGCCCCCTCATTCTTCACTTGCACAGTACCTCCAGCCACACTGTGCATCACCTCCAGATAGCGTTCTGTAACTTCCAACGCATGCCTGGTTGCCCCCTCATTCTTCACTTGCACAGTACTTCCAGCCTCACTGTGCATCACCTCCAGATAACGTTCTGTAACTTCCAACGCATGCCTGGTTGCCATCTCATTCCTCACTTGCACAGTACTCCCAGCCTCACTGTGCATCACCTCCAGATAATGTTCTGTAACTTCCAACACATGCCTGGTTGCCCCCTCATTCTTCACTTGCACAGTACTCCCAGCCTCACTGTGCATCACCTCCAGATAGCGTTCTGTAACTTCCAACACATGCCTGGTTGCCCCCTCATTCTTCACTTGCACAGTACCTCCAGCCACACTGTGCATCACCTCCAGATAGCGTTCTGTAACTTCCAACACATGCCTGGTCTTCACTTGCACAGTACCTTCCAACACATGCCTGGTTACCCCCTCATTCTTCACTTGCACAGTACTTCCAGCTACACTGTGCATCACCTCCAGATAACGTTCTGTAACTTCCAACACATGCCTGGTTGCCCCCTCATTCTTCACTTGCACAGTACTCCCAGCCTCACTGTGCATCACCTCCAGATAACGTTCTGTAACTTCCAACACATGCCTGGTTGCCCCCTCATTCTTCACTTGCACAGTACCTCCAGCCACACTGTGCATCACCTCCAGATAGCGTTCTGTAACTTCCAACACATGCCTGGTTGCCCCCTCATTCTTCACTTGCACAGTACCTCCAGCCACACTGTGCATAACCTCCAGATAGCGTTCTGTAACTTCCAACACATGCCTGGTTGCCCCCTCATTCTTCACTTGCACAGTACCTCCAGCCACACTGTGCATCACCTCCAGATAGCGTTCTGTAACTTCCAACACATGCCTGGTTGCCCCCTCATTCTTCACTTGCACAGTACCTCCAGCCACACTGTGCATCACCTCCAGATAGCGTTCTGTAACTTCCAACACATGCCTGGTTGCTCCCTCATTCTTCACTTGCACAGTACCTCCAGACACACTGTGCATCACCTCCAGATAGCGTTCTGTAACTTCCAACACATGCCTGGTTGCCCCCTCATTCTTCACTTGCACAGTACCTCCAGCCACACTGTGCATCACCTCCAGATAGCGTTCTGTAACTTCCAACAGATGCCTGGTTGCCCCCTCATTCTTCACTTGCACAGTACCTCCAGCCTCACTGTGCATCACCTCCAGAAAACGTTCTGTAACTTCCACCACATGCCTGGTTACCCCCTCATTCTTCACTTGCACAGTACCTCCAGCCTCACTGTGCATCACCTCCAGATAACGTTCTGTAACTTCCAACACATGCCTGGTTACCCCCTCATTCTTCACTTGCACAGTACCTCCAGCCACACTGTGCATCACCTCCAGATAACGTTCTGTAACTTCCAACACATGCCTGGTTACCCATTCATTCTTCACTTGCACAGTACTTCCAGCCACACTGTGCATCACCTCCAGATAACATTCTGTAACTTCCAACACATGCCTGGTTGCCCCCTCATTCTTCACTTGCACATTACTTCCAGCCACACTGTGCATCACCTCCAGATAACATTCTGTAACTTCCAACACATGCCTGGTTGCCCCCTCATTCTTCACTTGCACAGTACTTCCAGCTACACTGTGCATCACCTCCAGATAACATTCTGTAAGTTCCAACACATGCCTGGTTGCCCCCTCATTCTTCACTTGCACAGTACTTCCAGCCTCACTGTGCATCACCTCCAGATAACATTCTGTAACTTCCAACACATGCCTGGTTACCCCCTCATTCTTCACTTGCACAGTACTTCCAGCCACACTGTGCATCACCTCCAGATAACATTCTGTAACTTCCAACACATGCCTGGTTACCCCCTCATTCTTCACTTGCACAGTACTTACAGCTACACTGTGCATCACCTCCAGATATCATACTGTGCATCACCTCCAGATATCATTCTGTAACTTCCAACACATGCCTGGTTGCCCTCTCATTCTTCACTTGCACAGTACTTCCAGCTACACTGTGCATCACCTCCAGATAGCGTTCTGTAACTTCCAACACATGCCTGGTTGCCCCCTCATTCTTCACTTGCACAGTACTTCCAGCCTCACTGTGCATCACCTCCAGATAACATTCTGTAACTTTCAACACATGCCTGGTTGCCCCCTCATTCTTCACTTGCACAGTACCTCCAGCTAGACCTTGCATCACCTCCAGATAGTATTCTGTAACTTCCAACACATGCCTGGTTGCCCCCTCATTCTTCACTTGCACAGTACTTCCAGCTACACTGTGCATCACCTCCAGATAGCGTTCTGTAACTTCCAACACATGCCTGGTTGCCCCCTCATTCTTCACTTGCACGGTACTTCCAGCCTCACTGTGCATCACCTCCAGATAATATTCTGTAACTTCCAACACATGCCTGGTTGCCCCCTCATTCTTCACTTGCACAGTACCTCCAGCTACACTGTGCATCACCTCCAGATAATATTCTGTAACTTCCAACACATGCCTGGTTACCCCATCATTCTTCACTTGCACAGTACTTCCAGCCTCACTGTGCATCACCTCCAGATAACATTCTGTAACTTCCAACACATGCCTGGTTGCCCCCTCATTCTTCACTTGCACAGTACTTCCAGCCTCACGGTGCATCACCCCCAGATAACATTCTGTAACTTCCAACACATGCCTGGTTGCCCCCTCATTCTTCACTTGCACAGTACTTCCAGCTACACTGTGCATCACCTCCAGATATCATTCTGTAACTTCCAACACATTCCTGGTTGCCCCCTCATTCTCCACTTGCACAGTAACTTCCAACACATGCCTGGTTACCCCCTCATTCTTCACTTTCACAGTACTTCCAGCCTCACGGTGCATCACCCCAGATAACATTCTGTAACTTCCAACACATGCCTGGTTGCCCCCTCATTCTTCACTTGCACAGTACTTCCAGCCTCACGGTGCATCACCCCCAGATAACATTCTGTCAATTCCAACACATGCCTGGTTGCCCCCTCATTCTTCACTTGCACAGTACTTCCAGCTACACTGTGCATCACCTCCAGATATCATTCTGTAACTTCCAACACATGCCTGGTTGCCCCCTCATTCTCCACTTGCACAGTAACTTCCAACACATGCCTGGTTAACACTCATTTTTCACTTTCACAGTACTTCCAGCCTCACGGTCCATCACCTCCAGATAACTTTCTGTAACTTCCAACACATGCCTGGCTACCCCCTCATTCTTCACTTGCACAGTATTTCCAGCCTCAATGTGCATCACTTCCAGATAACGTTCTGTAACTTCCAACACATGCCTGGTTGCCCCCTCATTCTTCACTTGCACAGTACTTCCAGCCACACTGTGCATCACCTCCAGATAGCGTTCTGTAACTTCCAACACATGCCTGGTTGCCCCCTCATTCTTCACTTGCACAGTAGTTCCAGCCTCACTGTGCATCACCTCCAGATAACGTTCTGTAACTTCCAACACATGCCTGGTTACCCCCTCATTAATCACTTGCACAGTACTTCCAGCCACACTGTGCATCACCTCCAGATAACGTTCTGTAACTTCCAACACATGCCTGGTTACCCCCTCATTCTTCACTTGCACAGTACTCCCAGCCTCACTGTGCATCACCTCCAGATAACGTTCTGTAACTTCCAACACATGCCTGGTTGCCCCCTCATTCTTCACTTGCACAGTACTCCTAGCCTCACTGTGCATCACCTCAAGATAAAGTTCTGTAACTTCCAACACATGCCTGGTTGCCCTCTCATTCTTCACTTGCACAGTACCTCCAGCCACGCTGTGCATCACCTCCAGATAGCGTTCTGTAACTTCCAACACATGCCTGGTTGCCCCCTCATTCTTCACTTGCACAGTACCTCCAGCCACACTGTGCATCACCTCCAGATAGCGTTCTGTAACTTCCAACAAATGCCTGGTTGCCCCCTCATTCTCCACTTGCACAGTAACTTCCAACACATGCCTGGTTAACCCTCATTTTTCACTTTCACAGTACTTCCAGCCTCACGGTGCATCACCCCCAGATAACATTCTGTCAATTCCAACACATGCCTGGTTGCCCCCTCATTCTTCACTTGCACAGTACTTCCAGCTACACTGTGCATCACCTCCAGATATCATTCTGTAACTTCCAACACATTCCTGGTTGCCCCCTCATTCTCCACTTGCACAGTAACTTCCAACACATGCCTGGTTACCCCCTCATTCTTCACTTTCACAGTACTTCCAGCCTCACGGTGCATCACCCCAGATAACATTCTGTAACTTCCAACACATGCCTGGTTGCCCCCTCATTCTTCACTTGCACAGTACTTCCAGCCTCACGGTGCATCACCCCCAGATAACATTCTGTAACTTCCAACACATGACTGGTTGCCCCCTCATTCTTCACTTGCACAGTACTTCCAGCTACACTGTGCATCACCTCCAGATATCATTCTGTAACTTCCAACACATGCCTGGTTGCCCCCTCATTCTCCACTTGCACAGTAACTTCCAACACATGCCTGGTTAACCCTCATTTTTCACTTTCACAGTACTTCCAGCCTCACGGTGCATCACCCCCGGATAACATTCTGTCAATTCCAAGAAAAAGTGGCAGAAAAGGCCAGCAGGATACAGCGCATAGAACGGTAACTTATGTGGCTGTGATAGGGCTGCGGCTGAGAGCTTGAGTAGGAGCCTGCCAAATTCCCACTGGAAATTGGAATTAGAGAAAGAAAGGGTTTGCTCTCAAACTGCGCACACACATAGAATAATAAACAATTGCAAATTAAATGAGTGGTTTTAATCAGAATTGGTGCAGCCTGACACGTGTTTCGAGCTTCCCGCTCTTCTACTGAGGCTGCTTGTGCAAAATTATAAAACATTGATGTACAACGAAAACATTTGTTAAGCATGATTCAATAGCAAAACAAACCAGTCCCCAGACCCAGGGCAAGGAGGCAGTTAGGGTTTGCCAAACCAACACATTGAGTATATGGTTTAAAGTAACAGACAGTTGCAACGAATGCACATATCAAATCAACCCAATTCAAAGAAAGAAAATGAAAACACAAAAAGTGCGTAATTCGGTGGAAAAAACATAACACATTATAAAACAATGAAAAGAGGGAGGAGAGAGAAAAAAGACAAAAGAACAACAACATTATTCAGTGAGAGAAGATGCTCATGGTAATCAGCCAGAAATACATGTATAAGGCCACTGACTGTTAAAATTGTACCTTAATCTTGGCTAGTGTGTATTTTGAATACTAGAGAAAAATGCAAAATTAAAAAATGTTTTATCAAGTGGCAACTTAATGAATCGAATACGATAAAAAGAGGGGTTGCAAATATATTGCGTCATAGAAAATTGTTTTAATATTATATATATAGTTTTATCCCACTTACCAAAGGTAGAAGTTGAGTAATCTGACAAAGTTAGGCGTGGGCTCCCTATAAAGCAAAAGACGGGATGGCTATTTATGTAGGAATCTGACTGACTAGATTTCCACCTAGCAGTCATTTGAAAATAAAGAAATGACATACCATTATTTTGCAGTTGCACGAATGAATTTTCAGTAAATTATTATCTTGCTGCAGCACAGGCAGGAAACGAAGAATGCAGGTGCGGCAAGAGCCAAAGAAAACAAAGCAACAAAAGGTCAATTAGCTAATTGAGTGGTTTATCTCTGTGGACATCTGAAGCAGCAAGAATTCTTGCTGGAACGGTACGTGTACAAATTGTCAACGTTGACTCACCAGTACTTTCACTGCTATGTGGGGAACTGGAGCCAAACGGGAACCCTCTGTGTGCCGAGTATAACTCGGAGATGTGAGGGAAGCAACAGTGAAAACGCCCGTGCACAGGCGAGTCACCACAGAGTTAATGGGAAAACAAGAGCGCCATGATGGACTAGTGTAGATATCATGTAAAGGAAATCATTAAGGCTACTCCATATAGACAAGGATATGTTTGAGGTGTGCGTATGCCGGAAATAAATTGCGCATGGTAAATGCACAAATAGAATTGGAATTACAAAAAAATAAATAAAAAATAAATAAATAAATAAATAAATAAAAAAAATTTTAAAAAAAAAATTGCGAGACAGAAGGACATAGATCCGGAAGACATTAGTTAATTAATTGGAGTATGAAGTCACTTGAGCTGTCCACGGATGGCAGTAGTGTATTTTAAAAACACCTGTGCCTGCATCTATAATAAAGAGTGTTGCATGTGCTGAAAAAGATGCTAAATAAAGGAAGTGCGCCTCGACCTGACTGGATATGCAAGGATTGTGTTAAAACGGTTGCGCCCATGCTAGCAAGTGTATTCATTAAAAAAAAAAAAAAAAAAAAAAAGGGGGGGGGGGCGCTGCACCCGGGTAGATAGCATGATAGTTGAGTAATGACATGTAAATAGCGGCTGATTACCATTGACATCCATACAAATAATCGGTACCTATTGGCATGACATGTGCGAAGACCTTAAAAAACACACGTGTACCATAACTTTTAAACAACATGTAATCACAAAAAGACAGATAGTTCATGGTCTGTGTTCAGGCCAAACTCTACAGTACGGTATTGACAAATCAATCGGGCTTCCAATTGTCTAAGTTTGAGTATCTGGTTGCCTCCACGTTGTGGAAGTGACACCTTCATCATCCCAGCAAATTTGATCATTGTCTTGTTATCCATTTGATGGGATCTTTGCCAATGCAAAGCTAGGGGATATTTGGAGTCAGATTGAGTAATTGAGTACAGATGTTCCCTGATACGAATTTTCAGCGGGCGTATTGTACTGCCAATATAGAATAGGCCGCAGACACATTTAATACAGTAAATGCAGAATTTCGAATTACAATTAATAAAAGACAAAATCTTATGTGTACCTAAGTGTCCGAAGTCGATGGAGGTAGTCTCCAGTGCATGTGAACACGTGGAGCAGCCCCCACACTTGTAAAAACCAGGGCGTGGGGGCTGGTGTAACCAAGTATGTTGCTTGGGTGGGATTGACATGAATGAAGGAGAAAGTATGTTCTTGAGGTTGTTTGCCTTAGTATAGATAAAACTTGGTGAGTTGTCCACCCAAGGAGTAATATCACGATCAAGTTGTAGGATGTGCCAATGCCGTTTGATTATATTGTAAAGCAGCGAACTATCGGAATTAAATCTAGTAATAAATTTGAGTTTCTGAGAATGAACAGTCTCGTTCCTTATTTTTGGAGTGAGTAGATCGCATCTCTTCATGGTCCGTACATCATGTTCTGCTTTTACTACTGAGCGTACGTCATAGCCTCTAGCTATAAACCTTTGGCGTATCAATAAACATTCCTGGTCGAAGTCTTTCGTAAGCAGACAATTCCGTCTTGCCCGAATGAATTCGCCTTTGGGTATATTGGAAACTACAGTTTTCCTATGACAGCTAGTAGCATGCAGAACTGCATTCACGGATGTAGATTTTCTAAAAGTTTTAGTTACAAACTGATTATCTGAGATACTGATAGTAAGGTCTAAGAAATTAACACATATGGGGCTATACGTGTGTGTAAATTGAATGCCCCAATTGTTGGAATTGAGATAAGCAACAAATTCATTTAAAAGCTCAATAGAACCATTCCAAACCAAAAGCACATCATCGATATAACGTTTCCACATGTGAATATGTGGCGTGAAAAGCTGGTTAGAGAAAACGAGTTGTTGTTCATAATTATGCATGAAAATATTAGCTAACGCTGGGGCATAACTTGCCCCCATTGCAACTCCGATCAACTGTCTGTAGTAAGTGTTATTGAAAAGAAATACATTGTTGGTAAGGGCAACAGATAGTAAATCTTTGATCATTTCGATATGTTCGAAAAACGAGGCTGAATGAGCACGAAAGATAAAGTCTATACTGCTGATTGCTTGCTGATGATTAATGGATGTGTAAAGCGCTTTTACATCAAGTGTAACCAGGACAAGATTAGGTAACATAGGCAGTTGGTTAAGCATCTGGAGAATGTGCATTGTGTCACGAATGAAAGTAGGTATGTTGTTGACTAATGGTGAAATGCATTCATTGATGTACAGGGAGGTGGGCTCCAGGATACCACCACCTCCACTCAGTATAGGTCTCCCTTCTGGTATTTTAACAAACGGTTTGTGAATTTTTGGCAGGAAATAAGCAGTTGGCATTGTTGGCCCATCAACAATTAAGAATTGTCTTTCCACATCGGTTAACAGGCCTGCTGTAAGCCATTTGTCCACCACTAATTTGATTGTTGCACGGAGGGAGGTCGTAGGGTTACCAGGTAAAATTTCGTAACATCCAGGAGAATCAAGGTGGGCGAGGCCCATTGTGATGTAGTCTACTTTGTCCAGAATCACAACATTGCCTCCCTTATCTGCCTCCTTTATGATAATCGTATCAATTGAAGCCAGAGTGTGCAGAGCTTGTTGTTCTTTGATAGAGAGGTTAAATCTCGTGTTCTTTTGTTTGACAGAGTCTTGTAATTTGTGGATGTCATTGGTTACGACTTGGTGGAAAGTATCAATCAAGTTATCTTTAGGAAATACAGGAGTGAACTTCGATTTGTTTGATAATTCTTTTATTTTCAAAGTTTGTTGTTCAATATTGAGGTCATGCATCAAGTTCATTATATTCATGTTCGGGTCTAATCCATATTCATCAATAGACATGAGTACATGAGTGCTCAACATGGTTTGTAATGTGATGTCAGATGGTTGTGGTTCTTGGGGCTTACTTGTATAAAGCTTAACTTGTGTAGCAAAAAATTTCTTTAGTTTTAATTTACGAACAAATTTGAATAAATCAATCTGAATTTGAACATATTCATTGAGACCAGTAGGCGCAAAAGAGAGCCCTCGGTTAAGGACTGAACGTTCGTCAGAGGAGAGCGAATAACTACTCAAGTTATGAATTAAATCTATCTGATTTGATTCCTGAGAGTCTGTTGGTATGATGCCCGGGTGACTCTGCGTTGGGCGATCGGGGCGTTTGCGCCTGGTTGGTTGGCCGCCCCTTGTGCCCCTGGGCTTGGGTCTGGGGTTGAAATATTGACGGGTGGAGGTAATTGAAATCGAACCTGTTTGGCCGCAGCTAATGCGGCTTGGCGGTTGCCTTTTTTGTACCTGCGTATTTGTTCTAAAAAAGGCGTGGGCAGAATAATGGGTATTTGTTCCCCTTCTCTGGACTCGGTAGCATCAGAGAGATTAGGCTCAGAAGTAGCAATACCTGTTTCCGAATTAGTCTCAGAAGATGGTTTGTCACTGTCGCTATCGACTTCAGAGCTAGCAAGGGATGAAGCCAGACTACTCGTACGAGACCGAGATACTTGATCATATTTAGGTTGATAAGTATATACCCTGTTATCACGGTAATCTCTATCATCTCGTGAGAATTTCCGTGATTTGCGTAGTTTGACCTCATCCTGATGTTTGCGTAAACGAGTATATAAAGTTTTATAGTTCTTGTCGATCGTAGTGCTGGGTGCATCATAGAGAGCAATTTCTTCTTTCAAACTATCGATTTGGACGACAATTCTGGCATGTTCTCTTTTAGCATGTTCAATAAGTAACTTGAGCATATTATTGGAATTGGTGGATAGGTTGCTTTCCCAGTCCGTGGCGAGGTCATTATCTAAGGGGTCTTCAAAGTCCGGAAGAATTAATATACGTAGGCCTCTAGGTATTTTATTTTCTTGTAAATAATGGGTAAGGGTAGTCTTTTCCCAAAATTTGTTGATCTCTCTGATGCTAAGGCGTTCAAGCTTAATAAATTTAGATCGTAAGTCCTCTACTTCAGAGGTCATCCTTTTGAAAGGGTTCAATGTCGAGCCCCTAGGGGCAAATAGAGCCTTAATATCATCATCTCTAGTTAGAATGTATTCAGCTGTTACAGCCATATTGGCAGTACAATACGCCCGCTGAAAATTCGTATCAGGGAACATCTGTACTCAATTACTCAATCTGACTCCAAATATCCCCTAGCTTTGCATTGGCAAAGATCCCATCAAATGGATAACAAGACAATGATCAAATTTGCTGGGATGATGAAGGTGTCACTTCCACAACGTGGAGGCAACCAGATACTCAAACTTAGACAATTGGAAGCCCGATTGATTTGTCAATACCGTACTGTAGAGTTTGGCCTGAACACAGACCATGAACTATCTGTCTTTTTGTGATTACATGTTGTTTAAAAGTTATGGTACACGTGTGTTTTTTAAGGTCTTCGCACATGTCATGCCAATAGGTACCGATTATTTGTATGGATGTCAATGGTAATCAGCCGCTATTTACATGTCATTACTCAACTATCATGCTATCTACCCGGGTGCAGCGCCCCCCCCCCTTTTTTTTTTTTTTTTTTTTTTTTTAATGAATACACTTGCTAGCATGGGCGCAACCGTTTTAACACAATCCTTGCATATCCAGTCAGGTCGAGGCGCACTTCCTTTATTTAGCATCTTTTTCAGCACATGCAACACTCTTTATTATAGATGCAGGCACAGGTGTTTTTAAAATACACTACTGCCATCCGTGGACAGCTCAAGTGACTTCATACTCCAATTAATTAACTAATGTCTTCCGGATCTATGTCCTTCTGTCTCGCAATTTTTTTTTTAAAAATTTTTTTATTTATTTATTTATTTATTTATTTTTTATTTATTTTTTTGTAATTCCAATTCTATTTGTGCATTTACCATGCGCAATTTATTTCCGGCATACGCACACCTCAAACATATCCTTGTCTATATGGAGTAGCCTTAATGATTTCCTTTACATGATATCTACACTAGTCCATCATGGCGCTCTTGTTTTCCCATTAACTCTGTGGTGACTCGCCTGTGCACGGGCGTTTTCACTGTTGCTTCCCTCACATCTCCGAGTTATACTCGGCACACAGAGGGTTCCCGTTTGGCTCCAGTTCCCCACATAGCAGTGAAAGTACTGGTGAGTCAACGTTGACAATTTGTACACGTACCGTTCCAGCAAGAATTCTTGCTGCTTCAGATGTCCACAGAGATAAACCACTCAATTAGCTAATTGACCTTTTGTTGCTTTGTTTTCTTTGGCTCTTGCCGCACCTGCATTCTTCGTTTCCTGCCTGTGCTGCAGCAAGATAATAATTTACTGAAAATTCATTCGTGCAACTGCAAAATAATGGTATGTCATTTCTTTATTTTCAAATGACTGCTAGGTGGAAATCTAGTCAGTCAGATTCCTACATAAATAGCCATCCCGTCTTTTGCTTTATAGGGAGCCCACGCCTAACTTTGTCAGATTACTCAACTTCTACCTTTGGTAAGTGGGATAAAACTATATATATAATATTAAAACAATTTTCTATGACGCAATATATTTGCAACCCCTCTTTTTATCGTATTCGATTCATTAAGTTGCCACTTGATAAAACATTTTTTAATTTTGCATTTTTCTCTAGTATTCAAAATACACACTAGCCAAGATTAAGGTACAATTTTAACAGTCAGTGGCCTTATACATGTATTTCTGGCTGATTACCATGAGCATCTTCTCTCACTGAATAATGTTGTTGTTCTTTTGTCTTTTTTCTCTCTCCTCCCTCTTTTCATTGTTTTATAATGTGTTATGTTTTTTCCACCGAATTACGCACTTTTTGTGTTTTCATTTTCTTTCTTTGAATTGGGTTGATTTGATATGTGCATTCGTTGCAACTGTCTGTTACTTTAAACCATATACTCAATGTGTTGGTTTGGCAAACCCTAACTGCCTCCTTGCCCTGGGTCTGGGGACTGGTTTGTTTTGCTATTGAATCATGCTTAACAAATGTTTTCGTTGTACATCAATGTTTTATAATTTTGCACAAGCAGCCTCAGTAGAAGAGCGGGAAGCTCGAAACACGTGTCAGGCTGCACCAATTCTGATTAAAACCACTCATTCTGTCAATTCCAACACATGCCTGGTTGCCCCCTCATTCTTCACTTGCACAGTACTTCCAGCTACACTGTGCATCACCTCCAGATATCATTCTGTAACTTCCAACACATGCCTGGTTGCCCCCTCATTCTCCACTTGCACAGTAACTTCCAACACATGCCTGGTTAACACTCATTTTTCACTTTCACAGTACTTCCAGCCTCACGGTCCATCACCTCCAGATAACTTTCTGTAACTTCCAACACATGCCTGGCTACCCCCTCATTCTTCACTTGCACAGTACTTCCAGCCTCAATGTGCATCACTTCCAGATAACGTTCTGTAACTTCCAACACATGCCTGGTTGCCCCCTCATTCTTCACTTGCACAGTACTTCCAGCCACACTGTGCATCACCTCCAGATAGCGTTCTGTAACTTCCAACACATGCCTCGTTGCCCCCTCATTCTTCACTTGCACAGTAGTTCCAGCCTCACTGTGCATCACCTCCAGATAACGTTCTGTAACTTCCAACACATGCCTGGTTACCCCCTCATTAATCACTTGCACAGTACTTCCAGCCACACTGTGCATCACCTCCAGATAACGTTCTGTAACTTCCAACACATGCCTGGTTACCCCCTCATTCTTCACTTGCACAGTACTCCCAGCCTCACTGTGCATCACCTCCAGATAACGTTCTGTAACTTCCAACACATGCCTGGTTGCCCCCTCATTCTTCACTTGCACAGTACTCCTAGCCTCACTGTGCATCACCTCAAGATAAAGTTCTGTAACTTCCAACACATGCCTGGTTGCCCTCTCATTCTTCACTTGCACAGTACCTCCAGCCACGCTGTGCATCACCTCCAGATAGCGTTCTGTAACTTCCAACACATGCCTGGTTGCCCCCTCATTCTTCACTTGCACAGTACCTCCAGCCACACTGTGCATCACCTCCAGATAGCGTTCTGTAACTTCCAACAAATGCCTGGTTGCCCCCTCATTCTCCACTTGCACAGTAACTTCCAACACATGCCTGGTTAACCCTCATTTTTCACTTTCACAGTACTTCCAGCCTCACGGTGCATCACCCCCAGATAACATTCTGTCAATTCCAACACATGCCTGGTTGCCCCCTCATTCTTCACTTGCACAGTACTTCCAGCTACACTGTGCATCACCTCCAGATATCATTCTGTAACTTCCAATACATGCCTGGTTGCCCTCTCATTCTCCACTTGCACAGTAACTTCCAACACATGCCTGGTTAACACTCATTTTTCACTTTCACCGTACTTCCAGCCTCACGGTCCATCACCTCCAGATAACTTTCTGTAACTTCCAACACATGCCTGGTTACCCCCTCATTCTTCACTTGCACAGTACTTCCAGCCTCAATGTGCATCACTTCCAGATAACGTTCTGTAACTTCCAACACATGCCTGGTTGCCCCCTCATTCTTCACTTGCACAGTACTTCCAGCCACACTGTGCATCACCTCTAGATAGCGTTCTGTAACTTCCAACACATGCCTGGTTTCCCCCTCATTCTTCACTTGCACAGTACTTCCAGCCTCACTGTGCATCACCTCCAGATAACGTTCTGTAACTTCCAACACATGCCTGGTTGCCCCCTCATTCCTCACTTGCACAGTACTTCCAGCCTCACTGTGCATCACCTCCAGATAACGTTCTGTAACTTCCAACACATGCCTGGTTACCCCCTCATTCTTCACTTGCACAGTACTCCCAGCCTCACTGTGCATCACCTCCAGATAACGTTCTGTAACTTCCAACACATGCCTGGTTGCCCCCTCGTTCTTCACTTGCACAGTACTCCCAGCCTCGCTGTGCATCACCTCCAGATAAAGTTCTGTAACTTCCAACACATGCCTGGTTGCCCCCTAATTCTTCACTTGCACAGTACTTCCAGCCTCACTGTGCATCACCTCCAGATAACATTCTGTAACTTCCAACACATGCCTGGTCGCCCTCTCATTCTTCACTTGCACAGTACCTCCAGCCACGCTGTGCATCACCTCCAGATAGCGTTCTGTAACTTCCAACACATGCCTGGTTGCCCCCTCATTCTTCACTTGCACAGTACCTCCAGCCACACTGTGCATCACCTCCAGATAGCGTTCTGTAACTTCCAACACATGCCTGGTTGCCCCCTCATTCTTCACTTGCACAGTACCTCCAGCCACACTGTGCATCACCTCCAGATAGCGTTCTGTAACTTCCAACGCATGCCTGGTTGCCCCCTCATTCTTCACTTGCACAGTACCTCCAGCCACACTGTGCATCACCTCCAGATAGCGTTCTGTAACTTCCAACGCATGCCTGGTTGCCCCCTCATTCTTCACTTGCACAGTACTTCCAGCCTCACTGTGCATCACCTCCAGATAACGTTCTGTAACTTCCAACGCATGCCTGGTTGCACCCTCATTCTTCACTTGCACAGTACTTCCAGCCACACTGTGCATCACCTCCAGATAGCGTTCTGTAACTTCCAACACATGCCTGGTTGCCCCCTCATTCTTCACTTGCACAGTACTTCCAGCCTCACTGTGCATCACTTCCAGATAACGTTCTGTAACTTCCAACGCATGCCAGGTTACCCCCTCATTAATCACTTGCACAGTACTTCCAGCTACACTGTGCATCACCTCCAGATAACGTTCTGTAACTTCAAACGCATGCCTGGTTACCCCCTCATTCCTCACTTGCACAGTACTCCCAGCCTCACTGTGCATCACCTCCAGATAACGTTCTGTAACTTCCAACACATGCCTGGTTGCCCCCTCATTCTTCACTTGCACAGTACTTCCAGCTACACTGTGCATCACCTCCAGATAACATTCTGTAAGTTCCAACACATGCCTGGTTGCCCCCTCATTCTTCACTTGCACAGTACTTCCAGCCTCCCTTGCATCACCTCCAGATAACATTCTGTAACTTCCAACACATGCCTGGTTGCCCCCTCTTTCTCTTTCTTCACTTGCACAGTACTTCCAGCCACTCTGTGCATCACCTCCAGATAACATTCTGTAACTTCCAACACATGCCTGGTTACCCCCTCATTCTTCACTTGCACAGTACTTCCAGCCTCACTGTGCATCACTTCCAGATAACATTCTGTAACTTCCAACACATGCCCGGTTACCCTCTCATACTTCACTTGCACAGTACTTCCAGCTACACTGTGCATCACCTCCAGATATCATTCTGTAACTTCCAACACATGCCTGGTTGCCCTCTCATTCTTCACTTGCACAGTAACTTCCAACACATGCCTGGTTAACCCTCATTTTTCACTTGCACAGTACTTCCAGCTACACTGTGCATCACCTCCAGATAACATTCTGTAACTTCCAACACATGCCTGGTTACCCCCTCATTCTTCACTTGCACAGTACTTCCAGCCTCAATGTGCATCACTTCCAGATAACGTTCTGTAACTTCCAACACATGCCTGGTTGCCCCCTCATTCTTCACTTGCACAGTACTTCCAGCCACACTGTGCATCACCTCCAGATAGCGTTCTGTAACTTCCAACACATGCCTGGTTGCCCCCTCATTCTTCACTTGCACAGTAGTTCCAGCCTCACTGTGCATCACCTCCAGATAACGTTCTGTAACTTCCAACACATGCCTGGTTACCCCCTCATTAATCACTTGCACAGTACTTCCAGCCACACTGTGCATCACCTCCAGATAACGTTCTGTAACTTCCAACACATGCCTGGTTACCCCCTCATTCTTCACTTGCACAGTACTCCCAGCCTCACTGTGCATCACCTCCAGATAACGTTCTGTAACTTCCAACACATGCCTGGTTGCCCCCTCATTCTTCACTTGCACAGTACTCCTAGCCTCACTGTGCATCACCTCCAGATAAAGTTCTGTAACTTCCAACACATGCCTGGTTGCCCCCTCATTCTTCACTTGCACAGTACCTCCAGCCACGCTGTGCATCACCTCCAGATAGCGTTCTGTAACTTCCAACACATGCCTGGTTGCCCCCTCATTCTTCACTTGCACAGTACCTCCAGCCACACTGTGCATCACCTCCAGATAGCGTTCTGTAACTTCCAACACATGCCTGGTTGCCCCCTCATTCTCCACTTGCACAGTAACTTCCAACACATGCCTGGTTAACCCTAATTTTTCACTTTCACAGTACTTCCAGCCTCACGGTGCATCACCCCCAGATAACATTCTGTCAATTCCAACACATGCCTGGTTGCCCCCTCATTCTTCACTTGCACAGTACTTCCAGCTACACTGTGCATCACCTCCAGATATCATTCTGTAACTTCCAATACATGCCTGGTTGCCCCCTCATTCTCCACTTGCACAGTAACTTCCAACACATGCCTGGTTAACACTCATTTTTCACTTTCACAGTACTTCCAGCCTCACGGTCCATCACCTCCAGATAACTTTCTGTAACTTCCAACACATGCCTGGTTACCCCCTCATTCTTCACTTGCACAGTACTTCCAGCCTCAATGTGCATCACTTCCAGATAACGTTCTGTAACTTCCAACACATGCCTGGTTGCCCCCTCATTCTTCACTTGCACAGTACTTCCAGCCACACTGTGCATCACCTCTAGATAGCGTTCTGTAACTTCCAACACATGCCTGGTTTCCCCCTCATTCTTCACTTGCACAGTACTTCCAGCCTCACTGTGCATCACCTCCAGATAACGTTCTGTAACTTCCAACACATGCCTGGTTACCCCCTCATTAATCACTTGCACAGTACTTCCAGCCACACTGTGCATCACCTCCAGATAACGTTCTGTAACTTCCAACACATGCCTGGTTACCCCCTCATTCTTCACTTGCACAGTACTCCCAGCCTCACTGTGCATCACCTCCAGATAACGTTCTGTAACTTCCAACACATGCCTGGTTGCCCCCTCGTTCTTCACTTGCACAGTACTCCCAGCCTCGCTGTGCATCACCTCCAGATAAAGTTCTGTAACTTCCAACACATGCCTGGTTGCCCCCTAATTCTTCACTTGCACAGTACCTCCAGCCACGCTGTGCATCACCTCCAGATAGCGTTCTGTAACTTCCAACACATGCCTGGTTGCCCCCTCATTCTTCACTTGCACAGTACCTCCAGCCACACTGTGCATCACCTCCAGATAGCGTTCTGTAACTTCCAACACATGCCTGGTTGCCCCCTCATTCTTCACTTGCACAGTACCTCCAGCCACACTGTGCATCACCTCCAGATAGCGTTCTGTAACTTCCAACGCATGCCTGGTTGCCCCCTCATTCTTCACTTGCACAGTACCTCCAGCCACACTGTGCATCACCTCCAGATAGCGTTCTGTAACTTCCAACGCATGCCTGGTTGCCCCCTCATTCTTCACTTGCACAGTACTTCCAGCCTCACTGTGCATCACCTCCAGATAACGTTCTGTAACTTCCAACGCATGCCTGGTTGCACCCTCATTCTTCACTTGCACAGTACTTCCAGCCACACTGTGCATCACCTCCAGATAGCGTTCTGTAACTTCCAACACATGCCTGGTTGCCCCCTCATTCTTCACTTGCACAGTACTTCCAGCCTCACTGTGCATCACTTCCAGATAACGTTCTGTAACTTCCAACGCATGCCTGGTTACCCCCTCATTAATCACTTGCACAGTACTTCCAGCTACACTGTGCATCACCTCCAGATAACGTTCTGTAACTTCAAACGCATGCCTGGTTACCCCCTCATTCCTCACTTGCACAGTACTCCCAGCCTCACTGTGCATCACCTCCAGATAACGTTCTGTAACTTCCAACACATGCCTGGTTGCCCCCTCATTCTTCACTTGCACAGTACTTCCAGCTACACTGTGCATCACCTCCAGATAACATTCTGTAAGTTCCAACACATGCCTGGTTGCCCCCTCATTCTTCACTTGCACAGTACTTCCAGCCTCCCTTGCATCACCTCCAGATAACATTCTGTAACTTCCAACACATGCCTGGTTGCCCCCTCTTTCTCTTTCTTCACTTGCACAGTACTTCCAGCCACTCTGTGCATCACCTCCAGATAACATTCTGTAACTTCCAACACATGCCTGGTTACCCCCTCATTCTTCACTTGCACAGTACTTCCAGCCTCACTGTGCATCACTTCCAGATAACATTCTGTAACTTCCAACACATGCCCGGTTACCCTCTCATTCTTCACTTGCACAGTACTTCCAGCTACACTGTGCATCACCTCCAGATATCATTCTGTAACTTCCAACACATGCCTGGTTGCCCTCTCATTCTTCACTTGCACAGTAACTTCCAACACATGCCTGGTTACCCCCTCATTCTTCACTTGCACAGTACTTCCAGCTACACTGTGCATCACCTCCAGATAGCGTTCTGTAACTTCCAACACATGCCTGGTTGCCCCCTCATTCTTCACTTGCACAGTACTTCCAGCTACACTGTACATCACCTCCAGATAACGTTCTGTAACTTCCAACACATGCCTGGTTGCCCCCTCATTCTTCACTTGCACAGTACTCCCAGCCTCACTGTGCATCACCTCCAGATAACGGTCTGTAACTTCCAACACATGCCTGGTTGCCCCCTCATTCTTCACTTGCACAGTACTCCCAGCCTCACTTTGCATCACCTCCAGGTAACGTTCTGTAACTTCCAACACATGCCTGGTTGCCCCCTCATTCTTCACTAGCACAGTACCTCCAGCCACACTGTGCATCACCTCCAGATAGCGTTCTGTAACTTCCAACACATGCCTGGTTGCCCCCTCATTCTTCACTTGCACAGTACCTCCAGCCACACTGTGCATCACCTCCAGATAGCGTTCTGTAACTTCCAACACATGCCTGGTTGCCCCCTCATTCTTCACTTGCACAGTATCTCCAGCCACACTGTGCATCACCTCCAGATAGCGTTCTGTAACTTCCAACACATGCCTGGTTGCCCCCTCATTCTTCACTTGCACAGTACCTCCAGCCACACTGTGCATCACTTCCAGATAGCGTTCTGTAACTTCCAACACATGCCTGGTTACCCCCTCATTCTTCACTTGCACAGTACCTCCAGCCACACTGTGCATCACCTCCAGATAGCGTTCTGTAACTTCCAACACATGCCTGGTTGCCCCCTCATTCTTCACTTGCACAGTACCTCCAGCCTCACTGTGCATCACCTCCAGAAAACGTTCTGTAACTTCCACCACATGCCTGGTTACCCCCTCATTCTTCACTTGCACAGTACCTCCAGCCTCACTGTGGATCACCTCCAGATAACGTTCTGTAACTTCCAACACATGCCTGGTTACCCCCTCATTCTTCACTTGCACAGTACCTCCAGCCACACTGTGCATCACCTCCAGATAACGTTCTGTAACTTCCAACACATGCCTGGTTACCCATTCATTCTTCACTTGCACAGTACTTCCAGCCACACTGTGCATCACCTCCAGATAACATTCTGTAACTTCCAACACATGCCTGGTTGCCCCCTCATTCTTCACTTGCACAGTACTTCCAGCTACACTGTGCATCACCTCCAGATAACGTTCTGTAACTTCCAACACATGTCTGGTTGCCCCCTCATTCTTCACTTGCACAGTACTCCCAGCCTCACTGTGCATCACCTCCAGATAACGTTCTGTAACTTCCAACACATGCCTTGTTGCCCCCTCATTCTTCACTTGCACAGTACTCCCAGCCTCACTGTGCATCACCTCCAGATAACGTTCTGTGACTTCCAACACATGCCTGGTTGCCCCCTCATTCTTCACTTGCACAGTACCTCCAGCCACACTGTGCATCACCTCCAGATAGCGTTCTGTGACTTCCAACACATGCCTGGTTGCCCCCTCATTCTTCACTTGCACAGTACCTCCAGCCACACTGTGCATCACCTCCAGATAGCGTTCTGTGACTTCCAACACATGCCTGGTTGCCCCCTCATTCTTCACTTGCACAGTACCTCCAGCCACACTGTGCATCACATCCAGATAGCGTTCTGTGACTTCCAACACATGCCTGGTTGCCCCCTCATTCTTCACTTGCACAGTACCTCCAGCCACACTGTGCATCACCTCCAGATAACGTTCTGTAACTTCCAACACATGCCTGGTTGCCCCCTCATTCTTCACTTGCACAGTACCTCCAGCCACACTGTGCATCACCTCCAGATAGCGTTCTGTAACTTCCAACACATGCCTGGTTGCCCCCTCATTCTTCACTTGCACAGTACCTCCAGCCACACTGTGCATCACCTCCAGATAGCGTTCTGTAACTTCCAACACATGCCTGGTTGCCCCCTCATTCTTCACTTGCACAGTACCTCCAGCCACACTGTGCATCACCTCCAGATAGCGTTCTGTAACTTCCAACACATGCCTGGTTGCCCCCTCATTCTTCACTTGCACAGTACTCCCAGCTACACTGTGCATCACCTCCAGATAGCGTTCTGTAACTTCCAACACATGCCTGGTTGCCCCCTCATTCTTCACTTGCACAGTACTTCCAGCCACACTGTGCATCACCTCCAGATAGCGTTCTGTAACTTCCAACACATGCCTGGTTGCCCCTTCATTTTTCACTTGCACAGTACTTACAGCCTCACTGTGCATCACCTCCAGATAACGTTCTGTAACTTCCAACACATGCCTGGTTACCCCCTCATTAATCACTTGCACAGTACTTCCAGCCACACTGTGCATCACCTCCAGATAACGTTCTGTAACTTCCAACACATGCCTGGTTACCCCCTCATTCTTCACTTGCACAGTACTCCCAGCCTCACTGCGCATCACCTCCAGATAACGTTCTGTAACTTCCAACACATGCTTGGTTGCCCCCTCATTCTTCACTTGCACAGTACCCCCAGCCTCACTGCGCATCACCTCCAGATAACGTTCTGTAACTTCCAACACATGCCTGGTTGCCCCCTCATTCTTCACTTGCACAGTACCTCCAGCCACACTGCGCATCACCTCCAGATAGCGTTCTGTAACTTCCAACGCATGCCTGGTTGCCCCCTCATTCTTCACTTGCACAGTACCTCCAGCCACACTGTGCATCACCTCCAGATAGCGTTCTGTAACTTCCAACGCATGCCTGGTTGCCCCCTCATTCTTCACTTGCACAGTACCTCCAGCCACACTGTGCACCACCTCCAGATAGCGTTCTGTAACTTCCAACGCATGCCTGGTTGCCCCCTCATTCTTCACTTGCACAGTACCTCCAGCCACACTGTGCATCACCTCCAGATAGCGTTCTGTAACTTCCAACGCATGCCTGGTTGCCCCCTCATTCTTCACTTGCACAGTACTTCCAGCCTCACTGTGCATCACCTCCAGATAGCGTTCTGTAACTTCCAACGCATGCCTGGTTGCCCCCTCATTCTTCACTTGCACAGTACTTCCAGCCACACTGTGCATCACCTCCAGATAGCGTTCTGTAACTTCCAACGCATGCCTGGTTGCCCCCTCATTCTTCACTTGCACAGTACCTCCGCCACACTGTGCATCACCTCCAGATAGCGTTCTGTAACTTCCAACGCATGCCTGGTTGCCCCCTCATTCTTCACTTGCACAGTACTTCCAGCCTCACTGTGCATCACCTCCAGATAACGTTCTGTAACTTCCAACGCATGCCTGGTTGCCCTCTCATTCCTCACTTGCACAGTACTCCCAGCCTCACTGTGCATCACCTCCAGATAACGTTCTGTAACTTCCAACACATGCCTGGTTGCCCCCTCATTCTTCACTTGCACAGTACTCCCAGCCTCACTGTGCATCACCTCCAGATAGCGTTCTGTAACTTCCAACACATGCCTGGTTGCCCCCTCATTCTTCACTTGCACAGTACCTCCAGCCACACTGTGCATCACCTCCAGATAGCGTTCTGTAACTTCCAACACATGCCTGGTTGCCCCCTCATTCTTCACTTGCACAGTACCTCCAGCCACACTGTGCATCACATCCAGATAGCGTTCTGTAACTTCCAACAGATGCCTGGTTGCCCCCTCATTCTTCACTTGCACAGTACCTCCAGCCTCACTGTGCATCACCTCCAGAAAACGTTCTGTAACTTCCACCACATGCCTGGTTACCCCCTCATTCTTCACTTGCACAGTACCTCCAGCCTCACTGTGCATCACCTCCAGATAACGTTCTGTAACTTCCAACACATGCCTGGTTACCCCCTCATTCTTCACTTGCACAGTACCTCCAGCCACACTGTGCATCACCTCCAGATAACGTTCTGTAACTTCCAACACATGCCTGGTTACCCATTCATTCTTCACTTGCACAGTACTTCCAGCCACACTGTGCATCACCTCCAGATAACATTCTGTAACTTCCAACACATGCCTGGTTGCCCCCTCATTCTTCACTTGCACATTACTTCCAGCCACACTGTGCATCACCTCCAGATAACATTCTGTAACTTCCAACACATGCCTGGTTGCCCCCTCATTCTTCACTTGCACAGTACTTCCAGCTACACTGTGCATCACCTCCAGATAACATTCTGTAAGTTCCAACACATGCCTGGTTGCCCCCTAATTCTTCACTTGCACAGTACTTCCAGCCTCACTGTGCATCACCTCCAGATAACATTCTGTAACTTCCAACACATGCCTGGTTACCCCCTCATTCTTCACTTGCACAGTACTTCCAGCCACACTGTGCATCACCTCCAGATAACATTCTGTAACTTCCAACACATGCCTGGTTACCCCCTCATTCTTCACTTGCACAGTACTTACAGCTACACTGTGCATCACCTCCAGATATCATACTGTGCATCACCTCCAGATATCATTCTGTAACTTCCAACACATGCCTGGTTGCCCTCTCATTCTTCACTTGCACAGTACTTCCAGCTACACTGTGCATCACCTCCAGATAGCGTTCTGTAACTTCCAACACATGCCTGGTTGCCCCCTCATTCTTCACTTGCACAGTACTTCCAGCCTCACTGTGCATCACCTCCAGATAACATTCTGTAACTTTCAACACATGCCTGGTTGCCCCCTCATTCTTCACTTGCACAGTACCTCCAGCTAGACCTTGCATCACCTCCAGATAGTATTCTGTAACTTCCAACACATGCCTGGTTGCCCCCTCATTCTTCACTTGCACAGTACTTCCAGCTACACTGTGCATCACCTCCAGATAGCGTTCTGTAACTTCCAACACATGCCTGGTTGCCCCCTCATTCTTCACTTGCACGGTACTTCCAGCCTCACTGTGCATCACCTCCAGATAATATTCTGTAACTTCCAACACATGCCTGGTTGCCCCCTCATTCTTCACTTGCACAGTACCTCCAGCTACACTGTGCATCACCTCCAGATAATATTCTGTAACTTCCAACACATGCCTGGTTACCCCATCATTCTTCACTTGCACAGTACTTCCAGCCTCACTGTGCATCACCTCCAGATAACATTCTGTAACTTCCAACACATGCCTGGTTGCCCCCTCATTCTTCACTTGCACAGTACTTCCAGCCTCACGGTGCATCACCCCCAGATAACATTCTGTAACTTCCAACACATGCCTGGTTGCCCCCTCATTCTTCACTTGCACAGTACTTCCAGCTACACTGTGCATCACCTCCAGATATCATTCTGTAACTTCCAACACATTCCTGGTTGCCCCCTCATTCTCCACTTGCACAGTAACTTCCAACACATGCCTGGTTACCCCCTCATTCTTCACTTTCACAGTACTTCCAGCCTCACGGTGCATCACCCCAGATAACATTCTGTAACTTCCAACAAATGCCTGGTTGCCCCCTCATTCTTCACTTGCACAGTACTTCCAGCCTCACGGTGCATCACCCCCAGATAACATTCTGTAACTTCCAACACATGACTGGTTGCCCCCTCATTCTTCACTTGCACAGTACTTCCAGCTACACTGTGCATCACCTCCAGATATCATTCTGTAACTTCCAACACATGCCTGGTTGCCCCCTCATTCTCCACTTGCACAGTAACTTCCAACACATGCCTGGTTAACCCTCATTTTTCACTTTCACAGTACTTCCAGCCTCACGGTGCATCACCCCCAGATAACATTCTGTCAATTCCAACACATGCCTGGTTGCCCCCTCATTCTTCACTTGCACAGTACTTCCAGCTACACTGTGCATCACCTCCAGATATCATTCTGTAACTTCCAACACATGCCTGGTTGCCCCCTCATTCTCCACTTGCACAGTAACTTCCAACACATGCCTGGTTAACACTCATTTTTCACTTTCACAGTACTTCCAGCCTCACGGTCCATCACCTCCAGATAACTTTCTGTAACTTCCAACACATGCCTGGTTACCCCCTCATTCTTCACTTGCACAGTACTTCCAGCCTCAATGTGCATCACTTCCAGATAACGTTCTGTAACTTCCAACACATGCCTGGTTGCCCCCTCATTCTTCACTTGCACAGTACTTCCAGCCACACTGTGCATCACCTCCAGATAGCGTTCTGTAACTTCCAACACATGCCTGGTTGCCCCCTCATTCTTCACTTGCACAGTAGTTCCAGCCTCACTGTGCATCACCTCCAGATAACAATCTGTAACTTCCAACACATGCCTGGTTACCCCCTCATTAATCACTTGCACAGTACTTCCAGCCACACTGTGCATCACCTCCAGATAACGTTCTGTAACTTCCAACACATGCCTGGTTACCCCCTCATTCTTCACTTGCACAGTACTCCCAGCCTCACTGTGCATCACCTCCAGATAACGTTCTGTAACTTCCAACACATGCCTGGTTGCCCCCTCATTCTTCACTTGCACAGTACTCCTAGCCTCACTGTGCATCACCTCCAGATAAAGTTCTGTAACTTCCAACACATGCCTGGTTGCCCCCTCATTCTTCACTTGCACAGTACCTCCAGCCACGCTGTGCATCACCTCCAGATAGCGTTCTGTAACTTCCAACACATGCCTGGTTGCCCCCTCATTCTTCACTTGCACAGTACCTCCACCCACACTGTGCATCACCTCCAGATAGCGTTCTGTAACTTCCAACACATGCCTGGTTGCCCCCTCATTCTCCACTTGCACAGTAACTTCCAACACATGCCTGGTTAACCCTCATTTTTCACTTTCACAGTACTTCCAGCCTCACGGTGCATCACCCCCAGATAACATTCTGTCAATTCCAACACATGCCTGGTTGCCCCCTCATTCTTCACTTGCACAGTACTTCCAGCTACACTGTGCATCACCTCCAGATATCATTCTGTAACTTCCAACACATGCCTGGTTGCCCCCTCATTCTCCACTTGCACAGTAACTTCCAACACATGCCTGGTTAACACTCATTTTTCACTTTCACAGTACTTCCAGCCTCACGGTCCATCACCTCCAGATAACTTTCTGTAACTTCCAACACATGCCTGGTTACCCCCTCATTCTTCACTTGCACAGTACTTCCAGCCTCAATGTGCATCTCTTCCAGATAACGTTCTGTAACTTCCAACACATGCCTGGTTGCCCCCTCATTCTTCACTTGCACAGTACTTCCAGCCACACTGTGCATCACCTCTAGATAGCGTTCTGTAACTTCCAACACATGCCTGGTTTCCCCCTCATTCTTCACTTGCACAGTACTTCCAGCCTCACTGTGCATCACCTCCAGATAACGTTCTGTAACTTCCAACACATGCCTGGTTACCCCCTCATTAATCACTTGCACAGTACTTCCAGCCACACTGTGCATCACCTCCAGATAACGTTCTGTAACTTCCAACACATGCCTGGTTACCCCCTCATTCTTCACTTGCACAGTACTCCCAGCCTCACTGTGCATCACCTCCAGATAACGTTCTGTAACTTCCAACACATGCCTGGTTGCCCCCTCATTCTTCACTTGCACAGTACTCCCAGCCTCGCTGTGCATCACCTCCAGATAAAGTTCTGTAACTTCCAACACATGCCTGGTTGCCCCCTAATTCTTCACTTGCACAGTACCTCCAGCCACGCTGTGCATCACCTCCAGATAGCGTTCTGTAACTTCCAACACATGCCTGGTTGCCCCCTCATTCTTCACTTGCACAGTACCTCCAGCCACACTGTGCATCACCTCCAGATAGCGTTCTGTAACTTCCAACACATGCCTGGTTGCCCCCTCATTCTTCACTTGCACAGTACCTCCAGCCACACTGTGCATCACCTCCAGATAGCGTTCTGTAACTTCCAACGCATGCCTGGTTGCCCCCTCATTCTTCACTTGCACAGTACCTCCAGCCACACTGTGCATCACCTCCAGATAGCGTTCTGTAACTTCCAACGCATGCCTGGTTGCCCCCTCATTCTTCACTTGCACAGTACTTCCAGCCTCACTGTGCATCACCTCCAGATAACGTTCTGTAACTTCCAACGCATGCCTGGTTGCACCCTCATTCTTCACTTGCACAGTACTTCCAGCCACACTGTGCATCACCTCCAGATAGCGTTCTGTAACTTCCAACACATGCCTGGTTGCCCCCTCATTCTTCACTTGCACAGTACTTCCAGCCTCACTGTGCATCACTTCCAGATAACGTTCTGTAACTTCCAACGCATGCCTGGTTACCCCCTCATTAATCACTTGCACAGTACTTCCAGCTACACTGTGCATCACCTCCAGATAACGTTCTGTAACTTCAAACGCATGCCTGGTTACCCCCTCATTCCTCACTTGCACAGTACTCCCAGCCTCACTGTGCATCACCTCCAGATAACGTTCTGTAACTTCCAACACATGCCTGGTTGCCCCCTCATTCTTCACTTGCACAGTACTTCCAGCTACACTGTGCATCACCTCCAGATAACATTCTGTAAGTTCCAACACATGCCTGGTTGCCCCCTCATTCTTCACTTGCACAGTACTTCCAGCCTCACTGTGCATCACCTCCAGATAACATTCTGTAACTTCCAACACATGCCTGGTTGCCCCCTCTTTCTCTTTCTTCACTTGCACAGTACTTGCAGCCACTCTGTGCATCACCTCCAGATAACATTCTGTAACTTCCAACACATGCCTGGTTACCCCCTCATTCTTCACTTGCACAGTACTTCCAGCCTCACTGTGCATCACTTCCAGATAACATTCTGTAACTTCCAAAACATGCCCGGTTACCCTCTCATTCTTCACTTGCACAGTACTTCCAGCTACACTGTGCATCACCTCCAGATATCATTCTGTAACTTCCAACACATGCCTGGTTGCCCTCTCATTCTTCACTTGCACAGTAACTTCCAACACATGCCTGGTTACCCCCTCATTCTTCACTTGCACAGTACTTCCAGCTACACTGTGCATCACCTCCAGATAGCGTTCTGTAACTTCCAACACATGCCTGGTTGCCCCCTCATTCTTCACTTGCACAGTACTTCCAGCTACACTGTACATCACCTCCAGATAACGTTCTGTAACTTCCAACACATGCCTGGTTGCCCCCTCATTCTTCACTTGCACAGTACTCCCAGCCTCACTGTGCATCACCTCCAGATAACGGTCTGTAACTTCCAACACATGCCTGGTTGCCCCCTCATTCTTCACTTGCACAGTACTCCCAGCCTCACTTTGCATCACCTCCAGGTAACGTTCTGTAACTTCCAACACATGCCTGGTTGCCCCCTCATTCTTCACTAGCACAGTACCTCCAGCCACACTGTGCATCACCTCCAGATAGCGTTCTGTAACTTCCAACACATGCCTGGTTGCCCCCTCATTCTTCACTTGCACAGTACCTCCAGCCACACTGTGCATCACCTCCAGATAGCGTTCTGTAACTTCCAACACATGCCTGGTTGCCCCCTCATTCTTCACTTGCACAGTATCTCCAGCCACACTGTGCATCACCTCCAGATAGCGTTCTGTAACTTCCAACACATGCCTGGTTGCCCCCTCATTCTTCACTTGCACAGTACCTCCAGCCACACTGTGCATCACTTCCAGATAGCGTTCTGTAACTTCCAACACATGCCTGGTTACCCCCTCATTCTTCACTTGCACAGTACCTCCAGCCACACTGTGCATCACCTCCAGATAGCGTTCTGTAACTTCCAACACATGCCTGGTTGCCCCCTCATTCTTCACTTGCACAGTACCTCCAGCCTCACTGTGCATCACCTCCAGAAAACGTTCTGTAACTTCCACCACATGCCTGGTTACCCCCTCATTCTTCACTTGCACAGTACCTCCAGCCTCACTGTGGATCACCTCCAGATAACGTTCTGTAACTTCCAACACATGCCTGGTTACCCCCTCATTCTTCACTTGCACAGTACCTCCAGCCACACTGTGCATCACCTCCAGATAACGTTCTGTAACTTCCAACACATGCCTGGTTACCCATTCATTCTTCACTTGCACAGTACTTCCAGCCACACTGTGCATCACCTCCAGATAACATTCTGTAACTTCCAACACATGCCTGGTTACCCCCTCATTCTTCACTTGCACATTACTTCCAGCCACACTGTGCATCACCTCCAGATAACATTCTGTAAGTTCCAACACATGCCTGGTTGCCCCCTCATTCTTCACTTGCACAGTACTTCCAGCCTCACTGCGCATCACCTCCAGATAACATTCTGTAACATCCAACACATGCCTGGTTGCCCCCTCTTTCTTCACTTGCACAGTACTTCCAGCCACACTGCGCATCACCTCCAGATAACATTCTGTAACTTCCAACACATGCCTGGTTACCTCCTCATTCTTCACTTGCACAGTACTTCCAGCCTCACTGTGCATCACCTCCAGATAACATTCTGTAACTTCCAACACATGCCTGGTTACCCTCTCATTCTTCACTTGCACAGTACTTCCAGCCCCACTGTGCATCACCTCCAGATATCATTCTGTAACTTCCAACACATGCCTGGTTGCCCTCTCATTCTTCACTTGCACAGTAACTTCCAACACATGCCTGGTTAACCCTCATTCTTCACTTGCACAGTACTTCCAGCTACACTGTGCATCACCTCCAGATAGCGTTCTGTAACTTCCAACACATGCCTGGTTGCCCCCTCATTCTTCACTTGCACAGTACTTCCAGCTACACTGTGCATCAACTCCAGATAACATTCTGTAACTTCCAACACATGCCTGGTTGCCCCCTCATTCTTCACTTGCACAGTACTTCCAGCCTCACTGTGCAATACCTCCAGATAACATTCTGTAACTTTCAACACATGCCTGGTTGCCCCCTCATTCTTCACTTGCACAGTACCCCCAGCTACACCTTGCATCACCTCCAGATAATATTCTGTAATTTCCAACACATGCCTGGTTACCCCCTCATTCTTCACTTGCACAGTACTTCCAGCTACACTGTGCATCACCTCCAGAAAACGTTCTGTAACTTCCAACACATGCCTGGTTACCCCCTCATTCTTCACTTGCACAGTACCTCCAGCCACACTGTGCATCACCTCCAGATAGCGTTCTGTAACTTCCAACACATGCCTGGTTCCCCCTCATTCTTCACTTGCACAGTACTTCCAGCCACACTGTGCATCACCTCCAGATAACGTTCTGTAACTTCCAACACATGCCTGGTTACCCCCTCATTCTTCACTTGCACAGTACTTCCAGCCTCACTGTGCATCACCTCCAGATAACGTTCTGTAACTTCCAACACATGCCTGGTTACCCCCTCATTCTTCACTTGCACAGTACTTCCAGCCTCACTGTGCATCACCTCCAGATAACGTTCTGTAACTTCCAACACATGCCTGGTTACCCATTCATTCTTCACTTGCACAGTACTTCCAGCCACACTGTGCATCACCTCCAGATAACGTTCTGTAACTTCCAACACATGCCTGGTTGCCCCCTCATTCTTCACTTGCACAGTACCTCCAGCCTCACTGTGCATCACCTCCAGAAAACGTTCTGTAACTTCCACCACATGTCTGGTTACCCCCTCATTCTTCACTTGCACAGTACCTCCAGCCTCACTGTGGATCACCTCCAGATAACGTTCTGTAACTTCCAACACATGCCTGGTTACCCCCTCATTCTTCACTTGCACAGTACCTCCAGCCACACTGTGCATCACCTCCAGATAACGTTCTGTAACTTCCAACACATGCCTGGTTACCCATTCATTCTTCACTTGCACAGTACTTCCAGCCACACTGTGCATCACCTCCAGATAACATTCTGTAACTTCCAACACATGCCTGGTTACCCCCTCATTCTTCACTTGCACAGTACTTCCAGCCTCACTGCGCATCACCTCCAGATAACATTCTGTAACATCCAACACATGCCTGGTTGCCCCCTCTTTCTTCACTTGCACAGTACTTCCAGCCACACTGTGCATCACCTCCAGATAACATTCTGTAACTTCCAACACATGCCTGGTTACCCCCTCATTCTTCACTTGCACAGTACTTCCAGCCTCACTGTGCATCACCTCCAGATAACATTCTGTAACTTCCAACACATGCCTGGTTACCCTCTCATTCTTCACTTGCACAGTACTTCCAGCCACACTGTGCATCACCTCCAGATATCATTCAGTAACTTCGAACACATGCCTGGTTGCCCTCTCATTCTTCACTTGCACAGTAACTTCCAACACATGCCTGGTTACCCCCTCATTCTTCACTTGCACAGTACTTCCAGCTACACTGTGCATCACCTCCAGATAGCGTTCTGTAACTTCCAACACATGCCTGGTTGCCCCCTCATTCTTCACTTGCACAGTACTTCCAGCTACACTGTGCATCAACTCCAGATAACATTCTGTAACTTCCAACACATGCCTGGTTGCCCCCTCATTCTTCACTTGCACAGTACTTCCAGCCTCACTGTGCAATACCTCCAGATAACATTCTGTAACTTTCAACACATGCCTGGTTGCCCCCTCATTCTTCACTTGCACAGTACCCCCAGCTACACCTTGCATCACCTCCAGATAATATTCTGTAATTTCCAACACATGCCTGGTTACCCCCTCATTCTTCACTTGCACAGTACTTCCAGCTACACTGTGCATCACCTCCAGAAAACGTTCTGTAACTTCCAACACATGCCTGGTTACCCCCTCATTCTTCACTTGCACAGTACCTCCAGCCACACTGTGCATCACCTCCAGATAGCGTTCTGTAACTTCCAACACATGCCTGGTTCCCCCTCATTCTTCACTTGCACAGTACTTCCAGCCACACTGTGCATCACCTCCAGATAACGTTCTGTAACTTCCAACACATGCCTGGTTACCCCTTCATTCTTCACTTGCACAGTACTTCCAGCCTCACTGTGCATCACCTCCAGATAACGTTCTGTAACTTCCAACACATGCCTGGTTACCCCCTCATTCTTCACTTGCACAGTACTTCCAGCCTCACTGTGCATCACCTCCAGATAACGTTCTGTAACTTCCAACACATGCCTGGTTGCCCCCTCATTCTTCACTTGCACAGTACTTCCAGCCTCACTGTGCATCACCTCCAGATAACGTTCTGTAAGTTCCAACACATGCCTGGTTGCCCCCTCATTCTTCACTTGCACAGTACTTCCAGCCACACTGTGCATCACCTCCAGATAACGTTCTGTAACTTCCAACACATGCCTGGTTGCCCCCTAATTCTTCACTTGCACAGTACTTCCAGCCACACTGTTCATCACCTCCAGATAACATTCTGTAACTTCCAACACATGCCTGGTTGCCCCCTCATTCTTCACTTGCACAGTACTTCCAGCCTCACTGTGCATCACCTCCAGATAACGTTCTGTAACTTCCAACACATGCCTGGTTACCCCCTCATTCTTCACTTGCACAGTACTTCCAGCCTCACTGTGCATCACCTCCAGATAACGTTCTGTAACTTCCAACACATGCCTGGTTACCCATTCATTCTTCACTTGCACAGTACTTCCAGCCACACTGTGCATCACCTCCAGATAACGTTCTGTAACTTCCAACACATGCCTGGTTGCCCCCTCATTCTTCACTTGCACAGTACCTCCAGCCTCACTGTGCATCACCTCCAGAAAACGTTCTGTAACTTCCACCACATGTCTGGTTACCCCCTCATTCTTCACTTGCACAGTACCTCCAGCCTCACTGTGGATCACCTCCAGATAACGTTCTGTAACTTCCAACACATGCCTGGTTACCCCCTCATTCTTCACTTGCACAGTACCTCCAGCCACACTGTGCATCACCTCCAGATAACGTTCTGTAACTTCCAACACATGCCTGGTTACCCATTCATTCTTCACTTGCACAGTACTTCCAGCCACACTGTGCATCACCTCCAGATAACATTCTGTAACTTCCAACACATGCCTGGTTACCCCCTCATTCTTCACTTGCACAGTACTTCCAGCCTCACTGCGCATCACCTCCAGATAACATTCTGTAACATCCAACACATGCCTGGTTGCCCCCTCTTTCTTCACTTGCACAGTACTTCCAGCCACACTGTGCATCACCTCCAGATAACATTCTGTAACTTCCAACACATGCCTGGTTACCCCCTCATTCTTCACTTGCACAGTACTTCCAGCCTCACTGTGCATCACCTCCAGATAACATTCTGTAACTTCCAACACATGCCTGGTTACCCTCTCATTCTTCACTTGCACAGTACTTCCAGCCACACTGTGCATCACCTCCAGATATCATTCAGTAACTTCGAACACATGCCTGGTTGCCCTCTCATTCTTCACTTGCACAGTAACTTCCAACACATGCCTGGTTACCCCCTCATTCTTCACTTGCACAGTACTTCCAGCTACACTGTGCATCACCTCCAGATAGCGTTCTGTAACTTCCAACACATGCCTGGTTGCCCCCTCATTCTTCACTTGCACAGTACTTCCAGCTACACTGTGCATCAACTCCAGATAACATTCTGTAACTTCCAACACATGCCTGGTTGCCCCCTCATTCTTCACTTGCACAGTACTTCCAGCCTCACTGTGCAATACCTCCAGATAACATTCTGTAACTTTCAACACATGCCTGGTTGCCCCCTCATTCTTCACTTGCACAGTACCCCCAGCTACACCTTGCATCACCTCCAGATAATATTCTGTAATTTCCAACACATGCCTGGTTACCCCCTCATTCTTCACTTGCACAGTACTTCCAGCTACACTGTGCATCACCTCCAGAAAACGTTCTGTAACTTCCAACACATGCCTGGTTACCCCCTCATTCTTCACTTGCACAGTACCTCCAGCCACACTGTGCATCACCTCCAGATAGCGTTCTGTAACTTCCAACACATGCCTGGTTCCCCCTCATTCTTCACTTGCACAGTACTTCCAGCCACACTGTGCATCACCTCCAGATAACGTTCTGTAACTTCCAACACATGCCTGGTTACCCCTTCATTCTTCACTTGCACAGTACTTCCAGCCTCACTGTGCATCACCTCCAGATAACGTTCTGTAACTTCCAACACATGCCTGGTTACCCCCTCATTCTTCACTTGCACAGTACTTCCAGCCTCACTGTGCATCACCTCCAGATAACGTTCTGTAACTTCCAACACATGCCTGGTTGCCCCCTCATTCTTCACTTGCACAGTACTTCCAGCCTCACTGTGCATCACCTCCAGATAACGTTCTGTAAGTTCCAACACATGCCTGGTTGCCCCCTCATTCTTCACTTGCACAGTACTTCCAGCCACACTGTGCATCACCTCCAGATAACGTTCTGTAACTTCCAACACATGCCTGGTTGCCCCCTAATTCTTCACTTGCACAGTACTTCCAGCCACACTGTTCATCACCTCCAGATAACATTCTGTAACTTCCAACACATGCCTGGTTGCCCCCTCATTCTTCACTTGCACAGTACTTCCAGCTACACTGTGCATCACCTCCGGATAACATTCTGTAACTTCCAACACATGCCTGGTTGCCCCCTCATTCTTCACTTGCACAGTACTTCCAGCCTCACTGTGCATCACCTACAGATAACATTCTGTACCTTCAAACACATGCCTGGTTACCCTCTCATTCTTCACTTGCACAGTACTTCCAGCCACACTGTGCATCAACTCCAGATACCATTCTGTAACTTCCAACACATGCCTGGTTGCCCCCTCATTCTTCACTTGCACAGTGCATCCAGCCTCACTGTGCATCACCTCCAGATAACATTCTGTAACTTCCAACACATGCCTGGTTGCCCCCTCTTTCTTCACTTGCACAGTACTTCCAGCCACACTGTGCATCACCTCCAGATAACATTCTGTAACTTCCAACACATGCCTGGTTACCCCCTCATTCTTCACTTGCACAGTACTTCCAGCCTCACTGTGCATCACCTCCAGATAACATTCTGTAACTTCCAACACATGCCTGGTTGCCCTCTCATTCTTCACTTGCACAGTAACTTCCAACACATGCCTGGTTACCCCCTCATTCTTCACTTTCACAGTACTTCCAGCCTCACGGTGCATCACCCCCAGATAACATTCTGTAACTTCCAACACATGCCTGGTTGCCCCCTCATTCTTCACTTGCACAGTACTTCCAGCCTCACTGCGCATCACCTCCAGATAACATTCTGTAACTTCCAACACATGCCTGGTTGCCCCCTCATTCTTCACTTGCACAGTACTTCCAGCTACACTGCGCATCACCTCCAGATAACATTCTGTAACTTCCAACACATGCCTGGTTGCCCCCTCATTCTTCACTTGCACAGTACCTCCAGCTACACTTTGCATCACCTCCAGATAACATTCTGTAACTTCCAACACATGCCTGGTTGCCCTCTCATTCTTCACTTGCACAGTAACCTCCAACACATGCCTGGTTGCCCCCTCATTCTTCACTTGCACAGTACTTCCAGCTACACTGTGCATCACCTCCAGATAACATTCTGTAACTTCCAACACATGCCTGGTTACCCCCTCATTCTTCACTTGCACAGTACTTCCAGCCTCACTGTGCATCACCTCCAGATAACATTCTGTAACTTCCAACACATGCCTGGTTGCCCCCTCATTCTTCACTTGCACAGTACCTCCAGCTACACTTTGCATCACCTCCAGATAACATTCTGTAACTTCCAACACATGCCTGGTTGCCCTCTCATTCTTCACTTGCACAGTAACCTCCAACACATGCCTGGTTGCCCCCTCATTCTTAACTTCCACAGTACTTCCAGCCTCACGGTGCATCACCCCCAGATAACATTCTGTAACTTCCAACACATGCCTGGTTACCCCCTCATTCTTCACTTGCACAGTACTTCCAGCCTCACTGTGCATCACCTCCAGATAACATTCTGTAACTTCCAACACATGCCTGGTTGCCCCCTCATTCTTCACTTGCACAGTAACTTCCAACACATGCCTGGTTGCCCCCTCATTCTTCACTTGCACAGTACTTCCAGCCTCACGGTGCATCACCCCCAGATAACATTCTGTAACTTGAAACACATGCCTGGTTACCCCCTCATTCTTCACTTGCACAGTACTTCCAACCTCACTGTGCATCACCTCCAGATAACATTCTGTAACTTCCAACACATGCCTGGTTGCCCCCTCATTCTTCACTTGCACAGTACCTCCAGCTACACTTTGCATCACCTCCAGATAACATTCTGTAACTTCCAACACATGCCTGGTTGCCCTCTCATTCTTCACTTGCACAGTAACTTCCAACACATGCCTGGTTGCCCCCTCATTCTTCACTTGCACAGTACTTCCAGCCTCACGGTGCATCACCCCCAGATAAAATTCTGTAACTTCCAACACATGCCTGGTTGCCCCCTCATTCTTCACTTGCACAGTACTTCCAGCCTCACGGTGCATCACCCCCAGATAACATTCTGTAACTTCCAACACATGCCTGGTTGCCTTCTCATTCTTCACTTGCACAGTACTTCCAGCTACACTGTGCATCACCTCCAGAAAACGTTCTGTAACTTCCAACACATGCCTGGTTACCCCCTCATTCTTCACTTGCACAGTACCTCCAGCCACACTGTGCATCACCTCCAGATAGCGTTCTGTAACTTCCAACACATGCCTGGTTCCCCCTCATTCTTCACTTGCACAGTACTTCCAGCCACACTGTGCATCACCTCCAGATAACGTTCTGTAACTTCCAACACATGCCTGGTTACCCCTTCATTCTTCACTTGCACAGTACTTCCAGCCTCACTGTGCATCACCTCCAGATAACGTTCTGTAACTTCCAACACATGCCTGGTTACCCCCTCATTCTTCACTTGCACAGTACTTCCAGCCTCACTGTGCATCACCTCCAGATAACGTTCTGTAACTTCCAACACATGCCTGGTTGCCCCCTCATTCTTCACTTGCACAGTACTTCCAGCCTCACTGTGCATCACCTCCAGATAACGTTCTGTAAGTTCCAACACATGCCTGGTTGCCCCCTCATTCTTCACTTGCACAGTACTTCCAGCCACACTGTGCATCACCTCCAGATAACGTTCTGTAACTTCCAACACATGCCTGGTTGCCCCCTAATTCTTCACTTGCACAGTACTTCCAGCCACACTGTTCATCACCTCCAGATAACATTCTGTAACTTCCAACACATGCCTGGTTGCCCCCTCATTCTTCACTTGCACAGTACTTCCAGCTACACTGTGCATCACCTCCGGATAACATTCTGTAACTTCCAACACATGCCTGGTTGCCCCCTCATTCTTCACTTGCACAGTACTTCCAGCCTCACTGTGCATCACCTACAGATAACATTCTGTACCTTCAAACACATGCCTGGTTACCCTCTCATTCTTCACTTGCACAGTACTTCCAGCCACACTGTGCATCAACTCCAGATACCATTCTGTAACTTCCAACACATGCCTGGTTGCCCCCTCATTCTTCACTTGCACAGTGCATCCAGCCTCACTGTGCATCACCTCCAGATAACATTCTGTAACTTCCAACACATGCCTGGTTGCCCCCTCTTTCTTCACTTGCACAGTACTTCCAGCCACACTGTGCATCACCTCCAGATAACATTCTGTAACTTCCAACACATGCCTGGTTACCCCCTCATTCTTCACTTGCACAGTACTTCCAGCCTCACTGTGCATCACCTCCAGATAACATTCTGTAACTTCCAACACATGCCTGGTTGCCCTCTCATTCTTCACTTGCACAGTAACTTCCAACACATGCCTGGTTACCCCCTCATTCTTCACTTTCACAGTACTTCCAGCCTCACGGTGCATCACCCCCAGATAACATTCTGTAACTTCCAACACATGCCTGGTTGCCCCCTCATTCTTCACTTGCACAGTACTTCCAGCCTCACTGCGCATCACCTCCAGATAACATTCTGTAACTTCCAACACATGCCTGGTTGCCCCCTCATTCTTCACTTGCACAGTACTTCCAGCTACACTGCGCATCACCTCCAGATAACATTCTGTAACTTCCAACACATGCCTGGTTGCCCCCTCATTCTTCACTTGCACAGTACCTCCAGCTACACTTTGCATCACCTCCAGATAACATTCTGTAACTTCCAACACATGCCTGGTTGCCCTCTCATTCTTCACTTGCACAGTAACCTCCAACACATGCCTGGTTGCCCCCTCATTCTTCACTTGCACAGTACTTCCAGCTACACTGTGCATCACCTCCAGATAACATTCTGTAACTTCCAACACATGCCTGGTTACCCCCTCATTCTTCACTTGCACAGTACTTCCAGCCTCACTGTGCATCACCTCCAGATAACATTCTGTAACTTCCAACACATGCCTGGTTGCCCCCTCATTCTTCACTTGCACAGTACCTCCAGCTACACTTTGCATCACCTCCAGATAACATTCTGTAACTTCCAACACATGCCTGGTTGCCCTCTCATTCTTCACTTGCACAGTAACCTCCAACACATGCCTGGTTGCCCCCTCATTCTTAACTTCCACAGTACTTCCAGCCTCACGGTGCATCACCCCCAGATAACATTCTGTAACTTCCAACACATGCCTGGTTACCCCCTCATTCTTCACTTGCACAGTACTTCCAGCCTCACTGTGCATCACCTCCAGATAACATTCTGTAACTTCCAACACATGCCTGGTTGCCCCCTCATTCTTCACTTGCACAGTAACTTCCAACACATGCCTGGTTGCCCCCTCATTCTTCACTTGCACAGTACTTCCAGCCTCACGGTGCATCACCCCCAGATAACATTCTGTAACTTGAAACACATGCCTGGTTACCCCCTCATTCTTCACTTGCACAGTACTTCCAACCTCACTGTGCATCACCTCCAGATAACATTCTGTAACTTCCAACACATGCCTGGTTGCCCCCTCATTCTTCACTTGCACAGTACCTCCAGCTACACTTTGCATCACCTCCAGATAACATTCTGTAACTTCCAACACATGCCTGGTTGCCCTCTCATTCTTCACTTGCACAGTAACTTCCAACACATGCCTGGTTGCCCCCTCATTCTTCACTTGCACAGTACTTCCAGCCTCACGGTGCATCACCCCCAGATAAAATTCTGTAACTTCCAACACATGCCTGGTTGCCCCCTCATTCTTCACTTGCACAGTACTTCCAGCCTCACGGTGCATCACCCCCAGATAACATTCTGTAACTTCCAACACATGCCTGGTTGCCCCCTCATTCTTCACTTGCACAGTACTTCCAGCCTCACTGTGCATCACCTACAGATAACATTCTGTACCTTCAAACACATGCCTGGTTACCCTCTCATTCTTCACTTGCACAGTACTTCCAGCCACACTGTGCATCAACTCCAGATACCATTCTGTAACTTCCAACACATGCCTGGTTGCCCCCTCATTCTTCACTTGCACAGTGCATCCAGCCTCACTGTGCATCACCTCCAGATAACATTCTGTAACTTCCAACACATGCCTGGTTGCCCCCTCTTTCTTCACTTGCACAGTACTTCCAGCCACACTGTGCATCACCTCCAGATAACATTCTGTAACTTCCAACACATGCCTGGTTACCCCCTCATTCTTCACTTGCACAGTACTTCCAGCCTCACTGTGCATCACCTCCAGATAACATTCTGTAACTTCCAACACATGCCTGGTTGCCCTCTCATTCTTCACTTGCACAGTAACTTCCAACACATGCCTGGTTACCCCCTCATTCTTCACTTTCACAGTACTTCCAGCCTCACGGTGCATCACCCCCAGATAACATTCTGTAACTTCCAACACATGCCTGGTTGCCCCCTCATTCTTCACTTGCACAGTACTTCCAGCCTCACTGCGCATCACCTCCAGATAACATTCTGTAACTTCCAACACATGCCTGGTTGCCCCCTCATTCTTCACTTGCACAGTACTTCCAGCTACACTGCGCATCACCTCCAGATAACATTCTGTAACTTCCAACACATGCCTGGTTGCCCCCTCATTCTTCACTTGCACAGTACCTCCAGCTACACTTTGCATCACCTCCAGATAACATTCTGTAACTTCCAACACATGCCTGGTTGCCCTCTCATTCTTCACTTGCACAGTAACCTCCAACACATGCCTGGTTGCCCCCTCATTCTTCACTTGCACAGTACTTCCAGCTACACTGTGCATCACCTCCAGATAACATTCTGTAACTTCCAACACATGCCTGGTTACCCCCTCATTCTTCACTTGCACAGTACTTCCAGCCTCACTGTGCATCACCTCCAGATAACATTCTGTAACTTCCAACACATGCCTGGTTGCCCCCTCATTCTTCACTTGCACAGTACCTCCAGCTACACTTTGCATCACCTCCAGATAACATTCTGTAACTTCCAACACATGCCTGGTTGCCCTCTCATTCTTCACTTGCACAGTAACCTCCAACACATGCCTGGTTGCCCCCTCATTCTTAACTTCCACAGTACTTCCAGCCTCACGGTGCATCACCCCCAGATAACATTCTGTAACTTCCAACACATGCCTGGTTACCCCCTCATTCTTCACTTGCACAGTACTTCCAGCCTCACTGTGCATCACCTCCAGATAACATTCTGTAACTTCCAACACATGCCTGGTTGCCCCCTCATTCTTCACTTGCACAGTAACTTCCAACACATGCCTGGTTGCCCCCTCATTCTTCACTTGCACAGTACTTCCAGCCTCACGGTGCATCACCCCCAGATAACATTCTGTAACTTGAAACACATGCCTGGTTACCCCCTCATTCTTCACTTGCACAGTACTTCCAACCTCACTGTGCATCACCTCCAGATAACATTCTGTAACTTCCAACACATGCCTGGTTGCCCCCTCATTCTTCACTTGCACAGTACCTCCAGCTACACTTTGCATCACCTCCAGATAACATTCTGTAACTTCCAACACATGCCTGGTTGCCCTCTCATTCTTCACTTGCACAGTAACTTCCAACACATGCCTGGTTGCCCCCTCATTCTTCACTTGCACAGTACTTCCAGCCTCACGGTGCATCACCCCCAGATAAAATTCTGTAACTTCCAACACATGCCTGGTTGCCCCCTCATTCTTCACTTGCACAGTACTTCCAGCCTCACGGTGCATCACCCCCAGATAACATTCTGTAACTTCCAACACATGCCTGGTTGCCTTCTCATTCTTCACTTGCACAGTACTTCCAGCTACACTGTGCATCACCTCCAGAAAACGTTCTGTAACTTCCAACACATGCCTGGTTACCCCCTCATTCTTCACTTGCACAGTACCTCCAGCCACACTGTGCATCACCTCCAGATAGCGTTCTGTAACTTCCAACACATGCCTGGTTCCCCCTCATTCTTCACTTGCACAGTACTTCCAGCCACACTGTGCATCACCTCCAGATAACGTTCTGTAACTTCCAACACATGCCTGGTTACCCCTTCATTCTTCACTTGCACAGTACTTCCAGCCTCACTGTGCATCACCTCCAGATAACGTTCTGTAACTTCCAACACATGCCTGGTTACCCCCTCATTCTTCACTTGCACAGTACTTCCAGCCTCACTGTGCATCACCTCCAGATAACGTTCTGTAACTTCCAACACATGCCTGGTTGCCCCCTCATTCTTCACTTGCACAGTACTTCCAGCCTCACTGTGCATCACCTCCAGATAACGTTCTGTAAGTTCCAACACATGCCTGGTTGCCCCCTCATTCTTCACTTGCACAGTACTTCCAGCCACACTGTGCATCACCTCCAGATAACGTTCTGTAACTTCCAACACATGCCTGGTTGCCCCCTAATTCTTCACTTGCACAGTACTTCCAGCCACACTGTTCATCACCTCCAGATAACATTCTGTAACTTCCAACACATGCCTGGTTGCCCCCTCATTCTTCACTTGCACAGTACTTCCAGCTACACTGTGCATCACCTCCGGATAACATTCTGTAACTTCCAACACATGCCTGGTTGCCCCCTCATTCTTCACTTGCACAGTACTTCCAGCCTCACTGTGCATCACCTACAGATAACATTCTGTACCTTCAAACACATGCCTGGTTACCCTCTCATTCTTCACTTGCACAGTACTTCCAGCCACACTGTGCATCAACTCCAGATACCATTCTGTAACTTCCAACACATGCCTGGTTGCCCCCTCATTCTTCACTTGCACAGTGCATCCAGCCTCACTGTGCATCACCTCCAGATAACATTCTGTAACTTCCAACACATGCCTGGTTGCCCCCTCTTTCTTCACTTGCACAGTACTTCCAGCCACACTGTGCATCACCTCCAGATAACATTCTGTAACTTCCAACACATGCCTGGTTACCCCCTCATTCTTCACTTGCACAGTACTTCCAGCCTCACTGTGCATCACCTCCAGATAACATTCTGTAACTTCCAACACATGCCTGGTTGCCCTCTCATTCTTCACTTGCACAGTAACTTCCAACACATGCCTGGTTACCCCCTCATTCTTCACTTTCACAGTACTTCCAGCCTCACGGTGCATCACCCCCAGATAACATTCTGTAACTTCCAACACATGCCTGGTTGCCCCCTCATTCTTCACTTGCACAGTACTTCCAGCCTCACTGCGCATCACCTCCAGATAACATTCTGTAACTTCCAACACATGCCTGGTTGCCCCCTCATTCTTCACTTGCACAGTACTTCCAGCTACACTGCGCATCACCTCCAGATAACATTCTGTAACTTCCAACACATGCCTGGTTGCCCCCTCATTCTTCACTTGCACAGTACCTCCAGCTACACTTTGCATCACCTCCAGATAACATTCTGTAACTTCCAACACATGCCTGGTTGCCCTCTCATTCTTCACTTGCACAGTAACCTCCAACACATGCCTGGTTGCCCCCTCATTCTTCACTTGCACAGTACTTCCAGCTACACTGTGCATCACCTCCAGATAACATTCTGTAACTTCCAACACATGCCTGGTTACCCCCTCATTCTTCACTTGCACAGTACTTCCAGCCTCACTGTGCATCACCTCCAGATAACATTCTGTAACTTCCAACACATGCCTGGTTGCCCCCTCATTCTTCACTTGCACAGTACCTCCAGCTACACTTTGCATCACCTCCAGATAACATTCTGTAACTTCCAACACATGCCTGGTTGCCCTCTCATTCTTCACTTGCACAGTAACCTCCAACACATGCCTGGTTGCCCCCTCATTCTTAACTTCCACAGTACTTCCAGCCTCACGGTGCATCACCCCCAGATAACATTCTGTAACTTCCAACACATGCCTGGTTACCCCCTCATTCTTCACTTGCACAGTACTTCCAGCCTCACTGTGCATCACCTCCAGATAACATTCTGTAACTTCCAACACATGCCTGGTTGCCCCCTCATTCTTCACTTGCACAGTAACTTCCAACACATGCCTGGTTGCCCCCTCATTCTTCACTTGCACAGTACTTCCAGCCTCACGGTGCATCACCCCCAGATAACATTCTGTAACTTGAAACACATGCCTGGTTACCCCCTCATTCTTCACTTGCACAGTACTTCCAACCTCACTGTGCATCACCTCCAGATAACATTCTGTAACTTCCAACACATGCCTGGTTGCCCCCTCATTCTTCACTTGCACAGTACCTCCAGCTACACTTTGCATCACCTCCAGATAACATTCTGTAACTTCCAACACATGCCTGGTTGCCCTCTCATTCTTCACTTGCACAGTAACTTCCAACACATGCCTGGTTGCCCCCTCATTCTTCACTTGCACAGTACTTCCAGCCTCACGGTGCATCACCCCCAGATAAAATTCTGTAACTTCCAACACATGCCTGGTTGCCCCCTCATTCTTCACTTGCACAGTACTTCCAGCCTCACGGTGCATCACCCCCAGATAACATTCTGTAACTTCCAACACATGCCTGGTTGCCTTCTCATTCTTCACTTGCACAGTAACTTCCAACACATGCCTGGTTGCCCCCTCATTCTTCAATTGCACAGTACTTCCAGCCTCACGGTGCATCACCCCCAGATAATATTCTGTAACTTCCAACACATGCCTGGTTGCCCCCTCATTCTTCACTTGCACAGTACTACCAGCTACACTGTGCATCACCTCCAGATATCATTCTGTTACTTCCAACAAATGCCTGGTTGCCCCCTCATTCTTCACTTGCACAGTAACTTCCAACACATGCCTGGTTATCCCCTCATTCTTCACTTTCACAGTACTTCCAACCTCACTGTGCATCACCTCCAGATAGCGTTCTGCAACTTCCAACACATGCCTGGTTACACCCTCATTCTTCACTTGCACATTACTTCCAGCCACACGGTGCATCACCCCCAGATAACGTTCTGTAACTTCCAACACATACCTGGTTGCCCCCTCATTCTTCACTTGCACAGTACTTCCAGCCTCACTGTGCATCACCTCCAGATAACGTTCTCTAACTTACAACACATGCCTGGTTACACCCTCATTCTTCACTTGCACATTACTTCCAGCCTCACGGTGCATCACCCCCAGATAACGTTCTGTAACTTCCAACACATGCCTGGTTGCCCCCTCATTCTTCACTTGCACAGTACCTCCAGCCTCACTGTGCATCACCTCCAGAAAACGTTCTGTAACTTCCACCACATGCCTGGTTACCCCCTCATTCTTCACTTGCACAGTACCTCCAGCCTCACTGTGCATCACCTCCAGATAACGTTCTGTAACTTCCAACACATGCCTGGTTACCCCCTCATTCTTCACTTGCACAGTACCTCCAGCCACACTGTGCATCACCTCCAGATAACGTTCTGTAACTTCCAACACATGCCTGGTTACCCATTCATTCTTCACTTGCACAGTACTTCCAGCCACACTGTGCATCACCTCCAGATAACATTCTGTAACTTCCAACACATGCCTGGTTGCCCCCTCATTCTTCACTTGCACATTACTTCCAGCCACACTGTGCATCACCTCCAGATAACATTCTGTAACTTCCAACACATGCCTGGTTGCCCCCTCATTCTTCACTTGCACAGTACTTCCAGCTACACTGTGCATCACCTCCAGATAACATTCTGTAAGTTCCAACACATGCCTGGTTGCCCCCTCATTCTTCACTTGCACAGTACTTCCAGCCTCACTGTGCATCACCTCCAGATAACATTCTGTAACTTCCAACACATGCCTGGTTACCCCCTCATTCTTCACTTGCACAGTACTTCCAGCCACACTGTGCATCACCTCCAGATAACATTCTGTAACTTCCAACACATGCCTGGTTACCCCCTCATTCTTCACTTGCACAGTACTTACAGCTACACTGTGCATCACCTCCAGATATCATACTGTGCATCACCTCCAGATATCATTCTGTAACTTCCAACACATGCCTGGTTGCCCTCTCATTCTTCACTTGCACAGTACTTCCAGCTACACTGTGCATCACCTCCAGATAGCGTTCTGTAACTTCCAACACATGCCTGGTTGCCCCCTCATTCTTCACTTGCACAGTACTTCCAGCCTCACTGTGCATCACCTCCAGATAACATTCTGTAACTTTCAACACATGCCTGGTTGCCCCCTCATTCTTCACTTGCACAGTACCTCCAGCTAGACCTTGCATCACCTCCAGATAGTATTCTGTAACTTCCAACACATGCCTGGTTGCCCCCTCATTCTTCACTTGCACAGTACTTCCAGCTACACTGTGCATCACCTCCAGATAGCGTTCTGTAACTTCCAACACATGCCTGGTTGCCCCCTCATTCTTCACTTGCACGGTACTTCCAGCCTCACTGTGCATCACCTCCAGATAATATTCTGTAACTTCCAACACATGCCTGGTTGCCCCCTCATTCTTCACTTGCACAGTACCTCCAGCTACACTGTGCATCACCTCCAGATAATATTCTGTAACTTCCAACACATGCCTGGTTACCCCATCATTCTTCACTTGCACAGTACTTCCAGCCTCACTGTGCATCACCTCCAGATAACATTCTGTAACTTCCAACACATGCCTGGTTGCCCCCTCATTCTTCACTTGCACAGTACTTCCAGCCTCACGGTGCATCACCCCCAGATAACATTCTGTAACTTCCAACACATGCCTGGTTGCCCCCTCATTCTTCACTTGCACAGTACCTCCAGCCACACTGTGCACCACCTCCAGATAGCGTTCTGTAACTTCCAACGCATGCCTGGTTGCCCCCTCATTCTTCACTTGCACAGTACCTCCAGCCACACTGTGCATCACCTCCAGATAGCGTTCTGTAACTTCCAACGCATGCCTGGTTGCCCCCTCATTCTTCACTTGCACAGTACTTCCAGCCTCACTGTGCATCACCTCCAGATAGCGTTCTGTAACTTCCAACGCATGCCTGGTTGCCCCCTCATTCTTCACTTGCACAGTACTTCCAGCCACACTGTGCATCACCTCCAGATAGCGTTCTGTAACTTCCAACGCATGCCTGGTTGCCCCCTCATTCTTCACTTGCACAGTACCTCCAGCCACACTGTGCATCACCTCCAGATAGCGTTCTGTAACTTCCAACGCATGCCTGGTTGCCCCCTCATTCTTCACTTGCACAGTACTTCCAGCCTCACTGTGCATCACCTCCAGATAACGTTCTGTAACTTCCAACGCATGCCTGGTTGCCCTCTCATTCCTCACTTGCACAGTACTCCCAGCCTCACTGTGCATCACCTCCAGATAACGTTCTGTAACTTCCAACACATGCCTGGTTGCCCCCTCATTCTTCACTTGCACAGTACTCCCAGCCTCACTGTGCATCACCTCCAGATAGCGTTCTGTAACTTCCAACACATGCCTGGTTGCCCCCTCATTCTTCACTTGCACAGTACCTCCAGCCACACTGTGCATCACCTCCAGATAGCGTTCTGTAACTTCCAACACATGCCTGGTTGCCCCCTCATTCTTCACTTGCACAGTACCTCCAGCCACACTGTGCATAACCTCCAGATAGCGTTCTGTAACTTCCAACAGATGCCTGGTTGCCCCCTCATTCTTCACTTGCACAGTACCTCCAGCCTCACTGTGCATCACCTCCAGAAAACGTTCTGTAACTTCCACCACATGCCTGGTTACCCCCTCATTCTTCACTTGCACAGTACCTCCAGCCTCACTGTGCATCACCTCCAGATAACGTTCTGTAACTTCCAACACATGCCTGGTTACCCCCTCATTCTTCACTTGCACAGTACCTCCAGCCACACTGTGCATCACCTCCAGATAACGTTCTGTAACTTCCAACACATGCCTGGTTACCCATTCATTCTTCACTTGCACAGTACTTCCAGCCACACTGTGCATCACCTCCAGATAACATTCTGTAACTTCCAACACATGCCTGGTTGCCCCCTCATTCTTCACTTGCACATTACTTCCAGCCACACTGTGCATCACCTCCAGATAACATTCTGTAACTTCCAACACATGCCTGGTTGCCCCCTCATTCTTCACTTGCACAGTACTTCCAGCTACACTGTGCATCACCTCCAGATAACATTCTGTAAGTTCCAACACATGCCTGGTTGCCCCCTCATTCTTCACTTGCACAGTACTTCCAGCCTCACTGTGCATCACCTCCAGATAACATTCTGTAACTTCCAACACATGCCTGGTTACCCCCTCATTCTTCACTTGCACAGTACTTCCAGCCACACTGTGCATCACCTCCAGATAACATTCTGTAACTTCCAACACATGCCTGGTTACCCCCTCATTCTTCACTTGCACAGTACTTACAGCTACACTGTGCATCACCTCCAGATATCATACTGTGCATCACCTCCAGATATCATTCTGTAACTTCCAACACATGCCTGGTTGCCCTCTCATTCTTCACTTGCACAGTACTTCCAGCTACACTGTGCATCACCTCCAGATAGCGTTCTGTAACTTCCAACACATGCCTGGTTGCCCCCTCATTCTTCACTTGCACAGTACTTCCAGCCTCCCTGTGCATCACCTCCAGATAACATTCTGTAACTTTCAACACATGCCTGGTTGCCCCCTCATTCTTCACTTGCACAGTACCTCCAGCTAGACCTTGCATCACCTCCAGATAGTATTCTGTAACTTCCAACACATGCCTGGTTGCCCCCTCATTCTTCACTTGCACAGTACTTCCAGCTCTACACTGTGCATCACCTCCAGATAGCGTTCTGTAACTTCCAACACATGCCTGGTTGCCCCCTCATTCTTCACTTGCACGGTACTTCCAGCCTCACTGTGCATCACCTCCAGATAATATTCTGTAACTTCCAACACATGCCTGGTTGTCCCCTCATTCTTCACTTGCACAGTACCTCCAGCTACACTGTGCATCACCTCCAGATAATATTCTGTAACTTCCAACACATGCCTGGTTACCCCATCATTCTTCACTTGCACAGTACTTCCAGCCTCACTGTGCATCACCTCCAGATAACATTCTGTAACTTCCAACACATGCCTGGTTGCCCCCTCATTCTTCACTTGCACAGTACTTCCAGCCTCACGGTGCATCACCCCCAGATAACATTCTGTAACTTCCAACACATGCCTGGTTGCCCCCTCATTCTTCACTTGCACAGTACTTCCAGCTACACTGTGCATCACCTCCAGATATCATTCTGTAACTTCCAACACATTCCTGGTTGCCCCCTCATTCTCCACTTGCACAGTAACTTCCAACACATGCCTGGTTACCCCCTCATTCTTCACTTTCACAGTACTTCCAGCCTCACGGTGCATCACCCCAGATAACATTCTGTAACTTCCAACACATGCCTGGTTGCCCCCTCATTCTTCACTTGCACAGTACTTCCAGCCTCACGGTGCATCACCCCCAGATAACATTCTGTAACTTCCAACACATGACTGGTTGCCCCCTCATTCTTCACTTGCACAGTACTTCCAGCTACACTGTGCATCACCTCCAGATATCATTCTGTAACTTCCAACACATGCCTGGTTGCCCCCTCATTCTCCACTTGCACAGTAACTTCCAACACATGCCTGGTTAACCCTCATTTTTCACTTTCACAGTACTTCCAGCCTCACGGTGCATCACCCCCAGATAACATTCTGTCAATTCCAACACATGCCTGGTTACCCCCTCATTCTTCACTTGCACAGTACTTCCAGCTACACTGTGCATCACCTCCAGATATCATTCTGTAACTTCCAACGCATGCCTGGTTGCCCCCTCATTCTTCACTTGCACAGTACTTCCAGCCTCACTGTGCATCACCTCCAGATAACGTTCTGTAACTTCCAACGCATGCCTGGTTGCCCTCTCATTCCTCACTTGCACAGTACTCCCAGCCTCACTGTGCATCACCTCCAGATAACGTTCTGTAACTTCCAACACATGCCTGGTTGCCCCCTCATTCTTCACTTGCACAGTACTCCCAGCCTCACTGTGCATCACCTCCAGATAGCGTTCTGTAACTTCCAACACATGCCTGGTTGCCCCCTCATTCTTCACTTGCACAGTACCTCCAGCCACACTGTGCATCACCTCCAGATAGCGTTCTGTAACTTCCAACACATGCCTGGTTGCCCCCTCATTCTTCACTTGCACAGTACCTCCAGCCACACTGTGCATCACCTCCAGATAGCGTTCTGTAACTTCCAACAGATGCCTGGTTGCCCCCTCATTCTTCACTTGCACAGTACCTCCAGCCTCACTGTGCATCACCTCCAGAAAACGTTCTGTAACTTCCAACACATGCCTGGTTACCCATTCATTCTTCACTTGCACAGTACTTCCAGCCACACTGTGCATCACCTCCAGATAACATTCTGTAACTTCCAACACATGCCTGGTTGCCCCCTCATTCTTCACTTGCACATTACTTCCAGCCACACTGTGCATCACCTCCAGATAACATTCTGTAACTTCCAACACATGCCTGGTTGCCCCCTCATTCTTCACTTGCACAGTACTTCCAGCTACACTGTGCATCACCTCCAGATAACATTCTGTAAGTTCCAACACATGCCTGGTTGCCCCCTCATTCTTCACTTGCACAGTACTTCCAGCCTCACTGTGCATCACCTCCAGATAACATTCTGTAACTTCCAACACATGCCTGGTTACCCCCTCATTCTTCACTTGCACAGTACTTCCAGCCACACTGTGCATCACCTCCAGATAACATTCTGTAACTTCCAACACATGCCTGGTTACCCCCTCATTCTTCACTTGCACAGTACTTACAGCTACACTGTGCATCACCTCCAGATATCATACTGTGCATCACCTCCAGATATCATTCTGTAACTTCCAACACATGCCTGGTTGCCCTCTCATTCTTCACTTGCACAGTACTTCCAGCTACACTGTGCATCACCTCCAGATAGCGTTCTGTAACTTCCAACACATGCCTGGTTGCCCCCTCATTCTTCACTTGCACAGTACTTCCAGCCTCACTGTGCATCACCTCCAGATAACATTCTGTAACTTTCAACACATGCCTGGTTGCCCCCTCATTCTTCACTTGCACAGTACCTCCAGCTAGACCTTGCATCACCTCCAGATAGTATTCTGTAACTTCCAACACATGCCTGGTTGCCCCCTCATTCTTCACTTGCACAGTACTTCCAGCTACACTGTGCATCACCTCCAGATAGCGTTCTGTAACTTCCAACACATACCTGGTTGCCCCCTCATTCTTCACTTGCACGGTACTTCCAGCCTCACTGTGCATCACCTCCAGATAATATTCTGTAACTTCCAACACATGCCTGGTTGCCCCCTCATTCTTCACTTGCACAGTACCTCCAGCTACACTGTGCATCACCTCCAGATAATATTCTGTAACTTCCAACACATGCCTGGTTACCCCATCATTCTTCACTTGCACAGTACTTCCAGCCTCACTGTGCATCACCTCCAGATAACATTCTGTAACTTCCAACACATGCCTGGTTGCCCCCTCATTCTTCACTTGCACAGTACTTCCAGCCTCACGGTGCATCACCCCCAGATAACATTCTGTAACTTCCAACACATGCCTGGTTGCCCCCTCATTCTTCACTTGCACAGTACTTCCAGCTACACTGTGCATCACCTCCAGATATCATTCTGTAACTTCCAACACATTCCTGGTTGCCCCCTCATTCTCCACTTGCACAGTAACTTCCAACACATGCCTGGTTACCCCCTCATTCTTCACTTTCACAGTACTTCCAGCCTCACGGTGCATCACCCCAGATAACATTCTGTAACTTCCAACACATGCCTGGTTGCCCCCTCATTCTTCACTTGCACAGTACTTCCAGCCTCACGGTGCATCACCCCCAGATAACATTCTGTAACTTCCAACACATGACTGGTTGCCCCCTCATTCTTCACTTGCACAGTACTTCCAGCTACACTGTGCATCACCTCCAGATATCATTCTGTAACTTCCAACACATGCCTGGTTGCCCCCTCATTCTCCACTTGCACAGTAACTTCCAACACATGCCTGGTTAACCCTCATTTTTCACTTTCACAGTACTTCCAGCCTCACGGTGCATCACCCCCAGATAACATTCTGTCAATTCCAACACATGCCTGGTTGCCCCCTCATTCTTCACTTGCACAGTACTTCCAGCTACACTGTGCATCACCTCCAGATATCATTCTGTAACTTCCAACACATGCCTGGTTGCCCCCTCATTCTCCACTTGCACAGTAACTTCCAACACATGCCTGGTTAACACTCATTTTTCACTTTCACAGTACTTCCAGCCTCACGGTCCATCACCTCCAGATAACTTTCTGTAACTTCCAACACATGCCTGGTTACCCCCTCATTCTTCACTTGCACAGTACTTCCAGCCTCAATGTGCATCACTTCCAGATAACGTTCTGTAACTTCCAACACATGCCTGGTTGCCCCCTCATTCTTCACTTGCACAGTACTTCCAGCCACACTGTGCATCACCTCCAGATAGCGTTCTGTAACTTCCAACACATGCCTGGTTGCCCCCTCATTCTTCACTTGCACAGTAGTTCCAGCCTCACTGTGCATCACCTCCAGATAACGTTCTGTAACTTCCAACACATGCCTGGTTACCCCCTCATTAATCACTTGCACAGTACTTCCAGCCACACTGTGCATCACCTCCAGATAACGTTCTGTAACTTCCAACACATGCCTGGTTACCCCCTCATTCTTCACTTGCACAGTACTCCCAGCCTCACTGTGCATCACCTCCAGATAACGTTCTGTAACTTCCAACACATGCCTGGTTGCCCCCTCATTCTTCACTTGCACAGTACTCCTAGCCTCACTGTGCATCACCTCCAGATAAAGTTCTGTAACTTCCAACACATGCCTGGTTGCCCCCTCATTCTTCACTTGCACAGTACCTCCAGCCACGCTGTGCATCACCTCCAGATAGCGTTCTGTAACTTCCAACACATGCCTGGTTGCCCCCTCATTCTTCACTTGCACAGTACCTCCAGCCACACTGTGCATCACCTCCAGATAGCGTTCTGTAACTTCCAACACATGCCTGGTTGCCCCCTCATTCTCCACTTGCACAGTAACTTCCAACACATGCCTGGTTAACCCTCATTTTTCACTTTCACAGTACTTCCAGCCTCACGGTGCATCACCCCCAGATAACATTCTGTCAATTCCAACACATGCCTGGTTGCCCCCTCATTCTTCACTTGCACAGTACTTCCAGCTACACTGTGCATCACCTCCAGATATCATTCTGTAACTTCCAACACATGCCTGGTTGCCCCCTCATTCTCCACTTGCACAGTAACTTCCAACACATGCCTGGTTAACACTCATTTTTCACTTTCACAGTACTTCCAGCCTCACGGTCCATCACCTCCAGATAACTTTCTGTAACTTCCAACACATGCCTGGTTACCCCCTCATTCTTCACTTGCACAGTACTTCCAGCCTCAATGTGCATCACTTCCAGATAACGTTCTGTAACTTCCAACACATGCCTGGTTGCCCCCTCATTCTTCACTTGCACAGTACTTCCAGCCACACTGTGCATCACCTCTAGATAGCGTTCTGTAACTTCCAACACATGCCTGGTTTCCCCCTCATTCTTCACTTGCACAGTACTTCCAGCCTCACTGTGCATCACCTCCAGATAACGTTCTGTAACTTCCAACACATGCCTGGTTACCCCCTCATTAATCACTTGCACAGTACTTCCAGCCACACTGTGCATCACCTCCAGATAACGTTCTGTAACTTCCAACACATGCCTGGTTACCCCCTCATTCTTCACTTGCACAGTACTCCCAGCCTCACTGTGCATCACCTCCAGATAACGTTCTGTAACTTCCAACACATGCCTGGTTGCCCCCTCATTCTTCACTTGCACAGTACTCCCAGCCTCGCTGTGCATCACCTCCAGATAAAGTTCTGTAACTTCCAACACATGCCTGGTTGCCCCCTAATTCTTCACTTGCACAGTACCTCCAGCCACGCTGTGCATCACCTCCAGATAGCGTTCTGTAACTTCCAACACATGCCTGGTTGCCCCCTCATTCTTCACTTGCACAGTACCTCCAGCCACACTGTGCATCACCTCCAGATAGCGTTCTGTAACTTCCAACACATGCCTGGTTGCCCCCTCATTCTTCACTTGCACAGTACCTCCAGCCACACTGTGCATCACCTCCAGATAGCGTTCTGTAACTTCCAACGCATGCCTGGTTGCCCCCTCATTCTTCACTTGCACAGTACCTCCAGCCACACTGTGCATCACCTCCAGATAGCGTTCTGTAACTTCCAACGCATGCCTGGTTGCCCCCTCATTCTTCACTTGCACAGTACTTCCAGCCTCACTGTGCATCACCTCCAGATAACGTTCTGTAACTTCCAACGCATGCCTGGTTGCACCCTCATTCTTCACTTGCACAGTACTTCCAGCCACACTGTGCATCACCTCCAGATAGCGTTCTGTAACTTCCAACACATGCCTTGTTGCCCCCTCATTCTTCACTTGCACAGTACTTCCAGCCTCACTGTGCATCACTTCCAGATAACGGTCTGTAACTTCCAACGCATGCCTGGTTACCCCCTCATTAATCACTTGCACAGTACTTCCAGCTACACTGTGCATCACCTCCAGATAACGTTCTGTAACTTCAAACGCATGCCTGGTTACCCCCTCATTCCTCACTTGCACAGTACTCCCAGCCTCACTGTGCATCACCTCCAGATAACGTTCTGTAACTTCCAACACATGCCTGGTTGCCCCCTCATTCTTCACTTGCACAGTACTTCCAGCTACACTGTGCATCAACTCCAGATAACATTCTGTAAGTTCCAACACATGCCTGGTTGCCCCCTCATTCTTCACTTGCACAGTACTTCCAGCCTCACTGTGCATCACCTCCAGATAACATTCTGTAACTTCCAACACATGCCTGGTTGCCCCCTCTTTCTCTTTCTTCACTTGCACAGTACTTCCAGCCACTCTGTGCATCACCTCCAGATAACATTCTGTAACTTCCAACACATGCCTGGTTACCCCCTCATTCTTCACTTGCACAGTACTTCCAGCCTCACTGTGCATCACTTCCAGATAACATTCTGTAACTTCCAACACATGCCCGGTTACCCTCTCATTCTTCACTTGCACAGTACTTCCAGCTACACTGTGCATCACCTCCAGATATCATTCTGTAACTTCCAACACATGCCTGGTTGCCCTCTCATTCTTCACTTGCACAGTAACTTCCAACACATGCCTGGTTACCCCCTCATTCTTCACTTGCACAGTACTTCCAGCTACACTGTGCATCACCTCCAGATAGCGTTCTGTAACTTCCAACACATGCCTGGTTGCCCCCTCATTCTTCACTTGCACAGTACTTCCAGCTACACTGTACATCACCTCCAGATAACGTTCTGTAACTTCCAACACATGCCTGGTTGCCCCCTCATTCTTCACTTGCACAGTACTCCCAGCCTCACTGTGCATCACCTCCAGATAACGGTCTGTAACTTCCAACACATGCCTGGTTGCCCCCTCATTCTTCACTTGCACAGTACTCCCAGCCTCACTTTGCATCACCTCCAGGTAACGTTCTGTAACTTCCAACACATGCCTGGTTGCCCCCTCATTCTTCACTAGCACAGTACCTCCAGCCACACTGTGCATCACCTCCAGATAGCGTTCTGTAACTTCCAACACATGCCTGGTTGCCCCCTCATTCTTCACTTGCACAGTACCTCCAGCCACACTGTGCATCACCTCCAGATAGCGTTCTGTAACTTCCAACACATGCCTGGTTGCCCCCTCATTCTTCACTTGCACAGTATCTCCAGCCACACTGTGCATCACCTCCAGATAGCGTTCTGTAACTTCCAACACATGCCTGGTTGCCCCCTCATTCTTCACTTGCACAGTACCTCCAGCCACACTGTGCATCACTTCCAGATAGCGTTCTGTAACTTCCAACACATGCCTGGTTACCCCCTCATTCTTCACTTGCACAGTACCTCCAGCCACACTGTGCATCACCTCCAGATAGCGTTCTGTAACTTCCAACACATGCCTGGTTGCCCCCTCATTCTTCACTTGCACAGTACCTCCAGCCACACTGTGCATCACTTCCAGATAGCGTTCTGTAACTTCCAACACATGCCTGGTTGCCCCCTCATTCTTCACTTGCACAGTACCTCCAGCCACACTGTGCATCACCTCCAGATAGCGTTCTGTAACTTCCAACACATGCCTGGTTGCCCCCTCATTCTTCACTTGCACAGTACTTCCAGCCTCGCTGTGCATCACCTCCAGATAACATTCTGTAACTTCCAACACATGCCTGGTTGCCCCCTCATTCTTCACTTGCACAGTACTTCCAGCCTCACTGTGCATCACCTCCAGATAACGTTCTGTAAGTTCCAACACATGCCTGGTTGCCCCCTCATTCTTCACTTGCACAGTACTTCCAGCCACACTGTGCATCACCTCCAGATAACGTTCTGTAACTTCCAACACATGCCTGGTTGCCCCCTAATTCTTCACTTGCACAGTACTTCCAGCCACACTGTTCATCACCTCCAGATAACATTCTGTAACTTCCAACACATGCCTGGTTGCCCCCTCATTCTTCACTTGCACAGTACTTCCAGCTACACTGTGCATCACCTCCGGATAACATTCTGTAACTTCCAACACATGCCTGGTTGCCCCCTCATTCTTCACTTGCACAGTACTTCCAGCCTCACTGTGCATCACCTACAGATAACATTCTGTACCTTCCAACACATGCCTGGTTACCCTCTCATTCTTCACTTTCACAGTACTTCCAGCCTCACGGTGCATCACCCCCAGATAACATTCCGTAACTTCCAACACATGCCTGGTTGCCCCCTCATTCTTCACTTGCACAGTACTTCCAGCCTCACTGCGCATCACCTCCAGATAACATTCTGTAACTTCCAACACATGCCTGGTTGCCCCCTCATTCTTCACTTGCACAGTACTTCCAGCTACACTGCGCATCACCTCCAGATAACATTCTGTAACTTCCAACACATGCCTGGTTGCCCCCTCATTCTTCACTTGCACAGTACCTCCAGCTACACTTTGCATCACCTCCAGATAACATTCTGTAACTTCCAACACATGCCTGGTTGCCCTCTCATTCTTCACTTGCACAGTAACCTCCAACACATGCCTGGTTGCCCCCTCATTCTTCACTTGCACAGTACTTCCAGCTACACTGTGCATCACCTCCAGATAACATTCTGTAACTTCCAACACATGCCTGGTTACCCCCTCATTCTTCACTTGCACAGTACTTCCAGCCTCACTGTGCATCACCTCCAGATAACATTCTGTAACTTCCAACACATGCCTGGTTGCCCCCTCATTCTTCACTTGCACAGTACCTCCAGCTACACTTTGCATCACCTCCAGATAACATTCTGTAACTTCCAACACATGCCTGGTTGCCCTCTCATTCTTCACTTGCACAGTAACCTCCAACACATGCCTGGTTGCCCCCTCATTCTTAACTTCCACAGTACTTCCAGCCTCACGGTGCATCACCCCCAGATAACATTCTGTAACTTCCAACACATGCCTGGTTACCCCCTCATTCTTCACTTGCACAGTACTTCCAGCCTCACTGTGCATCACCTCCAGATAACATTCTGTAACTTCCAACACATGCCTGGTTGCCCCCTCATTCTTCACTTGCACAGTAACTTCCAACACATGCCTGGTTGCCCCCTCATTCTTCACTTGCACAGTACTTCCAGCCTCACGGTGCATCACCCCCAGATAACATTCTGTAACTTGAAACACATGCCTGGTTACCCCCTCATTCTTCACTTGCACAGTACTTCCAACCTCACTGTGCATCACCTCCAGATAACATTCTGTAACTTCCAACACATGCCTGGTTGCCCCCTCATTCTTCACTTGCACAGTACCTCCAGCTACACTTTGCATCACCTCCAGATAACATTCTGTAACTTCCAACACATGCCTGGTTGCCCTCTCATTCTTCACTTGCACAGTAACTTCCAACACATGCCTGGTTGCCCCCTCATTCTTCACTTGCACAGTACTTCCAGCCTCACGGTGCATCACCCCCAGATAAAATTCTGTAACTTCCAACACATGCCTGGTTGCCCCCTCATTCTTCACTTGCACAGTACTTCCAGCCTCACAGTGCATCACCCCCAGATAACATTCTGTAACTTCCAACACATGCCTGGTTGCCTTCTCATTCTTCACTTGCACAGTAACTTCCAACACATGCCTGGTTGCCCCCTCATTCTTCAATTGCACAGTACTTCCAGCCTCACGGTGCATCACCCCCAGATAATATTCTGTAACTTCCAACACATGCCTGGTTGCCCCCTCATTCTTCACTTGCACAGTACTACCAGCTACACTGTGCATCACCTCCAGATATCATTCTGTTACTTCCAACAAATGCCTGGTTGCCCCCTCATTCTTCACTTGCACAGTAACTTCCAACACATGCCTGGTTATCCCCTCATTCTTCACTTTCACAGTACTTCCAACCTCACTGTGCATCACCTCCAGATAGCGTTCTGTAACTTCCAACACATGCCTGGTTACACCCTCATTCTTCACTTGCACATTACTTCCAGCCACACGGTGCATCACCCCCAGATAACGTTCTGTAACTTCCAACACATACCTGGTTGCCCCCTCATTCTTCACTTGCACAGTACTTCCAGCCTCACTGTGCATCACCTCCAGATAACGTTCTGTAACTTACAACACATGCCTGGTTACACCCTCATTCTTCACTTGCACATTACTTCCAGCCTCACGGTGCATCACCCCCAGATAACGTTCTGTAACTTCCAACACATGCCTGGTTGCCCCCTCATTCTTCACTTGCACAGTACCTCCAGCCTCACTGTGCATCACCTCCAGAAAACGTTCTGTAACTTCCACCACATGCCTGGTTACCCCCTCATTCTTCACTTGCACAGTACCTCCAGCCTCACTGTGCATCACCTCCAGATAACGTTCTGTAACTTCCAACACATGCCTGGTTACCCCCTCATTCTTCACTTGCACAGTACCTCCAGCCACACTGTGCATCACCTCCAGATAACGTTCTGTAACTTCCAACACATGCCTGGTTACCCATTCATTCTTCACTTGCACAGTACTTCCAGCCACACTGTGCATCACCTCCAGATAACATTCTGTAACTTCCAACACATGCCTGGCTGCCCCCTCATTCTTCACTTGCACATTACTTCCAGCCACACTGTGCATCACCTCCAGATAACATTCTGTAACTTCCAACACATGCCTGGTTGCCCCCTCATTCTTCACTTGCACAGTACTTCCAGCTACACTGTGCATCACCTCCAGATAACATTCTGTAAGTTCCAACACATGCCTGGTTGCCCCCTCATTCTTCACTTGCACAGTACTTCCAGCCTCACTGTGCATCACCTCCAGATAACATTCTGTAACTTCCAACACATGCCTGGTTACCCCCTCATTCTTCACTTGCACAGTACTTCCAGCCACACTGTGCATCACCTCCAGATAACATTCTGTAACTTCCAACACATGCCTGGTTACCCCCTCATTCTTCACTTGCACAGTACTTACAGCTACACTGTGCATCACCTCCAGATATCATACTGTGCATCACCTCCAGATATCATTCTGTAACTTCCAACACATGCCTGGTTGCCCTCTCATTCTTCACTTGCACAGTACTTCCAGCTACACTGTGCATCACCTCCAGATAGCGTTCTGTAACTTCCAACACATGCCTGGTTGCCCCCTCATTCTTCACTTGCACAGTACTTCCAGCCTCACTGTGCATCACCTCCAGATAACATTCTGTAACTTTCAACACATGCCTGGTTGCCCCCTCATTCTTCACTTGCACAGTACCTCCAGCTAGACCTTGCATCACCTCCAGATAGTATTCTGTAACTTCCAACACATGCCTGGTTGCCCCCTCATTCTTCACTTGCACAGTACTTCCAGCTACACTGTGCATCACCTCCAGATAGCGTTCTGTAACTTCCAACACATGCCTGGTTGCCCCCTCATTCTTCACTTGCACGGTACTTCCAGCCTCACTGTGCATCACCTCCAGATAGCGTTCTGTAACTTCCAACACATGCCTGGTTGCCCCCTCATTCTTCACTTGCACAGTACTTCCAGCCACACTGTGCATCACCTCCAGATAACGTTCTGTAACTTCCAACACATGCCTGGTTGCCCCCTAATTCTTCACTTGCACAGTACTTCCAGCCACACTGTTCATCACCTCCAGATAACATTCTGTAACTTCCAACACATGCCTGGTTGCCCCCTCATTCTTCACTTGCACAGTACTTCCAGCTACACTGTGCATCACCTCCGGATAACATTCTGTAACTTCCAACACATGCCTGGTTGCCCCCTCATTCTTCACTTGCACAGTACTTCCAGCCTCACTGTGCATCACCTACAGATAACATTCTGTACCTTCCAACACATGCCTGGTTACCCTCTCATTCTTCACTTTCACAGTACTTCCAGCCTCACGGTGCATCACCCCCAGATAACATTCCGTAACTTCCAACACATGCCTGGTTGCCCCCTCATTCTTCACTTGCACAGTACTTCCAGCCTCACTGCGCATCACCTCCAGATAACATTCTGTAACTTCCAACACATGCCTGGTTGCCCCCTCATTCTTCACTTGCACAGTACTTCCAGCTACACTGCGCATCACCTCCAGATAACATTCTGTAACTTCCAACACATGCCTGGTTGCCCCCTCATTCTTCACTTGCACAGTACCTCCAGCTACACTTTGCATCACCTCCAGATAACATTCTGTAACTTCCAACACATGCCTGGTTGCCCTCTCATTCTTCACTTGCACAGTAACCTCCAACACATGCCTGGTTGCCCCCTCATTCTTCACTTGCACAGTACTTCCAGCTACACTGTGCATCACCTCCAGATAACATTCTGTAACTTCCAACACATGCCTGGTTACCCCCTCATTCTTCACTTGCACAGTACTTCCAGCCTCACTGTGCATCACCTCCAGATAACATTCTGTAACTTCCAACACATGCCTGGTTGCCCCCTCATTCTTCACTTGCACAGTACCTCCAGCTACACTTTGCATCACCTCCAGATAACATTCTGTAACTTCCAACACATGCCTGGTTGCCCTCTCATTCTTCACTTGCACAGTAACCTCCAACACATGCCTGGTTGCCCCCTCATTCTTAACTTCCACAGTACTTCCAGCCTCACGGTGCATCACCCCCAGATAACATTCTGTAACTTCCAACACATGCCTGGTTACCCCCTCATTCTTCACTTGCACAGTACTTCCAGCCACACTGTGCATCACCTCCAGATAGCGTTCTGTAACTTCCAACACATGCCTGGTTGCCCCCTCATTCTCCACTTGCACAGTAACTTCCAACACATGCCTGGTTAACCCTCATTTTTCACTTTCACAGTACTTCCAGCCTCACGGTGCATCACCCCCAGATAACATTCTGTCAATTCCAACACATGCCTGGTTGCCCCCTCATTCTTCACTTGCACAGTACTTCCAACTACACTGTGCATCACCTCCAGATAACATTCTGTAACTTCCAACACATGCCTGGTTACCCCCTCATTCTTCACTTGCACAGTAACTTCCAACACATGCCTGGTTAACACTCATTTTTCACTTTCACAGTACTTCCAGCCTCACGGTCCATCACCTCCAGATAACTTTCTGTAACTTCCAACACATGCCTGGTTACCCCCTCATTCTTCACTTGCACAGTACTTCCAGCCTCAATGTGCATCACTTCCAGATAACGTTCTGTAACTTCCAACACATGCCTGGTTGCCCCCTCATTCTTCACTTGCACAGTACTTCCAGCCACACTGTGCATCACCTCTAGATAGCGTTCTGTAACTTCCAACACATGCCTGGTTTCCCCCTCATTAATCACTTGCACAGTACTTCCAGCCACACTGTGCATCACCTCCAGATAAAGTTCTGTAACTTCCAACACATGCCTGGTTACCCCCTCATTCTTCACTTGCACAGTACTCCCAGCCTCACTGTGCATCACCTCCAGATAACGTTCTGTAACTTCCAACACATGCCTGGTTGCCCCCTCATTCTTCACTTGCACAGTACTCCCAGCCTCACTGTGCATCACCTCCAGATAACATTCTGTAACTTCCAACACATGCCTGGTTGCCCTCTCATTCTTCACTTGCACAGTAACTTCCAACACATGCCTGGTTGCCCCCTAATTCTTCACTTGCACAGTACCTCCAGCCCGCTGTGCATCACCTCCAGATAGCGTTCTGTAACTTCCAACACATGCCTGGTTGCCCCCTCATTCTTCACTTGCACAGTACCTCCAGCCACACTGTGCATCACCTCCAGATAGCGTTCTGTAACTTCCAACACATGCCTGGTTGCCCCCTCATTCTTCACTTGCACAGTACCTCCAGCCACACTGTGCATCACCTCCAGATAGCGTTCTGTAACTTCCAACGCATGCCTGGTTGCCCCCTCATTCTTCACTTGCACAGTACCTCCAGCCACACTGTGCATCACCTCCAGATAGTGTTCTGTAACTTCCAACGCATGCCTGGTTGCCCCCTCATTCTTCACTTGCACAGTACTTCCAGCCTCACTGTGCATCACCTCCAGATAACGTTCTGTAACTTCCAACGCATGCCTGGTTGCACCCTCATTCTTCACTTGCACAGTACTTCCAGCCACACTGTACATCACCTCCAGATAGCGTTCTGTAACTTCCAACACATGCCTGGTTGCCCCCTCATTCTTCACTTGCACAGTACTTCCAGCCTCACTGTGCATCACTTCCAGATAACGTTCTGTAACTTCCAACGCATGCCTGGTTACCCCCTCATTAATCACTTGCACAGTACTTCCAGCTACACTGTGCATCACCTCCAGATAACGTTCTGTAACTTCAAACGCATGCCTGGTTACCCCCTCATTCCTCACTTGCACAGTACTCCCAGCCTCACTGTGCATCACCTCCAGATAACGTTCTGTAACTTCCAACACATGCCTGGTTGCCCCCTCATTCTTCACTTGCACAGTACTTCCAGCTACACTGTGCATCACCTCCAGATAACATTCTGTAGGTTCCAACACATGCCTGGTTGCCCCCTCATTCTTCACTTGCACAGTACTTCCAGCCTCACTGTGCATCACCTCCAGATAACATTCTGTAACTTCCAACACATGCCTGGTTGCCCCCTCTTTCTCTTTCTTCACTTGCACAGTACTTCCAGCCACTCTGTGCATCACCTCCAGATAACATTCTGTAACTTCCAACACATGCCTGGTTACCCCCTCATTCTTCACTTGCACAGTACTTCCAGCCTCACTGTGCATCACTTCCAGATAACATTCTGTAACTTCCAACACATGCCCGGTTACCCTCTCATTCTTCACTTGCACAGTACTTCCAGCTAAACTGTGCATCACCTCCAGATATCATTCTGTAACTTCCAACACATGCCTGGTTGCCCTCTCATTCTTCACTTGCACAGTAACTTCCAACACATGCCTGGTTACCCCCTCATTCTTCACTTGCACAGTACTTCCAGCTACACTGTGCATCACCTCCAGATAGCGTTCTGTAACTTCCAACACATGCCTGGTTGCCCCCTCATTCTTCACTTGCACAGTACTTCCAGCTACACTGTACATCACCTCCAGATAACGTTCTGTAACTTCCAACACATGCCTGGTTGCCCCCTCATTCTTCACTTGCACAGTACTCCCAGCCTCACTGTGCATCACCTCCAGATAACGGTCTGTAACTTCCAACACATGCCTGGTTGCCCCCTCATTCTTCACTTGCACAGTACTCCCAGCCTCACTTTGCATCACCTCCAGGTAACGTTCTGTAACTTCCAACACACGCCTGGTTGCCCCCTCATTCTTCACTAGCACAGTACCTCCAGCCACACTGTGCATCACCTCCAGATAGCGTTCTGTAACTTCCAACACATGCCTGGTTGCCCCCTCATTCTTCACTTGCACAGTACCTCCAGCCACACTGTGCATCACCTCCAGATAGCGTTCTGTAACTTCCAACACATGCCTGGTTGCCCCCTCATTCTTCACTTGCACAGTATCTCCAGCCACACTGTGCATCACCTCCAGATAGCGTTCTGTAACTTCCAACACATGCCTGGTTGCCCCCTCATTCTTCACTTGCACAGTACCTCCAGCCACACTGTGCATCACTTCCAGATAGCGTTCTGTAACTTCCAACACATGCCTGGTTACCCCCTCATTCTTCACTTGCACAGTACCTCCAGCCACACTGTGCATCACCTCCAGATAGCGTTCTGTAACTTCCAACACATGCCTGGTTGCCCCCTCATTCTTCACTTGCACAGTACCTCCAGCCTCACTGTGCATCACCTCCAGAAAACGTTCTGTAACTTCCACCACATGCCTGGTTACCCCCTCATTCTTCACTTGCACAGTACCTCCAGCCTCACTGTGGATCACCTCCAGATAACGTTCTGTAACTTCCAACACATGCCTGGTTACCCCCTCATTCTTCACTTGCACAGTACCTCCAGCCACACTGTGCATCACCTCCAGATAACGTTCTGTAACTTCCAACACATGCCTGGTTACCCATTCATTCTTCACTTGCACAGTACTTCCAGCCACACTGTGCATCACCTCCAGATAACATTCTGTAACTTCCAACACATGCCTGGTTACCCCCTCATTCTTCACTTGCACATTACTTCCAGCTACACTGTGCATCACCTCCAGATAACATTCTGTAAGTTCCAACACATGCCTGGTTGCCCCCTCATTCTTCACTTGCACAGTACTTCCAGCCTCACTGCGCATCACCTCCAGATAACATTCTGTAACATCCAACACATGCCTGGTTGCCCCCTCTTTCTTCACTTGCACAGTACTTCCAGCCACACTGTGCATCACCTCCAGATAACATTCTGTAACTTCCAACACATGCCTGGTTACCTCCTCATTCTTCACTTGCACAGTACTTCCAGCCTCACTGTGCATCACCTCCAGATAACATTCTGTAACTTCCAACACATGCCTGGTTACCCTCTCATTCTTCACTTGCACAGTACTTCCAGCCACACTGTGCATCACCTCCAGATATCATTCTGTAACTTCCAAAACATGCCTGGTTGCCCTCTCATTCTTCACTTGCACAGTAACTTCCAACACATGCCTGGTTAACCCTCATTCTTCACTTGCACAGTACTTCCAGCTACACTGTGCATCACCTCCAGATAGCGTTCTGTAACTTCCAACACATGCCTGGTTGCCCCCTCATTCTTCACTTGCACAGTACCTCCAGCCACACTGTGCATCACCTCCAGATAGCGTTCTGTAACTTCCGACACATGCCTGGTTGCCCCCTCATTCTTCACTTGCACAGTACCTCCAGCCACACTGTGCATCACCTCCAGATAGCGTTCTGTAACTTCCAACACATGCCTGGTTGCCCCCTCATTCTTCACTTGCACAGTATCTCCAGCCACACTGTGCATCACCTCCAGATAGCGTTCTGTAACTTCCAACACATGCCTGGTTGCCCCCTCATTCTTCACTTGCACAGTACCTCCAGCCACACTGTGCATCACTTCCAGATAGCGTTCTGTAACTTCCAACACATGCCTGGTTACCCCCTCATTCTTCACTTGCACAGTACCTCCAGCCACACTGTGCATCACCTCCAGATAGCGTTCTGTAACTGGGTTGCCCCCTCATTCTTCACTTGCACAGTACTTCCAGCCTCACTGTGCAATACCTCCAGATAACATTCTGTAACTTTCAACACATGCCTGGTTGCCCCCTCATTCTTCACTTGCACAGTACCCCCAGCTACACCTTGCATCACCTCCAGATAATATTCTGTAATTTCCAACACATGCCTGGTTACCCCCTCATTCTTCACTTGCACAGTACTTCCAGCTACACTGTGCATCACCTCCAGAAAACGTTCTGTAACTTCCAACACATGCCTGGTTACCCCCTCATTCTTCACTTGCACAGTACCTCCAGCCACACTGTGCATCACCTCCAGATAGCGTTCTGTAACTTCCAACACATGCCTGGTTCCCCCTCATTCTTCACTTGCACAGTACTTCCAGCCACACTGTGCATCACCTCCAGATAAGGTTCTGTAACTTCCAACACATGCCTGGTTACCCCCTCATTCTTCACTTGCACAGTACTTCCAGCCTCACTGTGCATCACCTCCAGATAACGTTCTGTAACTTCCAACACATGCCTGGTTACCCCCTCATTCTTCACTTGCACAGTACTTCCAGCCTCACTGTGCATCACCTCCAGATAACGTTCTGTAACTTCCAACACATGCCTGGTTACCCAATTATTCTTCACTTGCACAGTACTTCCAGCCACACTGTGCATCACCTCCAGATAACGTTCTGTAACTTCCAACACATGCCTGGTTGCCCCCTCATTCTTCACTTGCACAGTACCTCCAGCCACACTGTGCATCACCTCCAGATAGCGTTCTGTAACTTCCAACACATGCCTGGCCGCCCCCTCTTGCTTCACTTGCACAGTACTTTCAACCTTACTGTGCATCACCTCCAGATAACATTCTGTAACTTCCAACACATGCCTGGTTACCCCATCATTCTTCACTTGCACAGTACTTCCAGCTACACTGTGCATCACCTCCAGATAAAATTCTGTAACTTCCAAAACATGCCTGGTTGCCCCCTCATTCTTCACTTGCACAGTACTCCCAGCCTCACTGTGCATCACCTCCAGATAACGTTCTGTAACTTCCAACACAGGCCTGGTTGCCCCCTCATTCTTCACTTGCACAGTACTTCCAGCCACACTGTGCATCACCTCCAGATAACATTCTGTATCTTCACACACATGCCTGGTTGCCCCCTCATTCTTCACTTGCACAGTACTTCCAGCCTCACAGTGCAACCCCAGATAACATTCTGTAACTTCCAACACATGCCTGGTTGCCCCCTCATTCTTCACTTGCACAGTACTTCCAGCCTCACTGTGCATCACCTCCAGATAACATTCTGTAACCTCCAACACATGCCTGGTTGCCCCCTCATTCTGCACTTGCACATTACTTCCAGCCTCACGGTGCATCACCCCCAGATAACGTTCTGTAACTTCCAACATATGCCTGGTTGCCCCCTCATTCTTCACTTGCACAGTACTTCCAGCCTCACTGTGCATCACCTCCAGATAACGTTCTGTAACTTCCAACACATGCCTGGTTACCCCCTCATTCTTCACTTGCACAGTACTTCCAGCCACACTGTGCATCACCTCCAGATAACGTTCTGTAACTTCCAACACATGCCTGGTTACCCCCTCATTCTTCACTTGCACAGCACTTCCAGCTACACTGTGCATCACCTCCAGATATCATTCTGTAACTTCCAACACATGCCTGGCCGCCCCCTCATTCTTCACTTGCACAGTACTTTCAACCTTACTGTGCATCACCTCCAGATAACATTCTGTAACTTCCAACACATGCCTGGTTACCCCATCATTCTTCACTTGCACAGTACTTCCAGCTACACTGTGCATCACCTCCAGATAACATTCTGTAACTTCCAACACATGCCTGGTTGCCCCCTCATTCTTCACTTGCACAGTACTCCCAGCCTCACTGTGCATCACCTCCAGATAACGTTCTGTAACTTCCAACACAGGCCTGGTTGCCCCCTCATTCTTCACTTGCACAGTACTTCCAGCCACACTGTGCATCACCTCCAGATAACATTCTGTATCTTCCAACACATGCCTGGTTGCCCCCTCATTCTTCACTTGCACAGTACTTCCAGCCTCACAGTGCAACCCCAGATAACATTCTGTAACTTCCAACACATGCCTGGTTGCCCCCTCATTCTTCACTTGCACAGTACTTCCAGCCTCACTGTGCATCACCTCCAGATAACATTCTGTAACCTCCAACACATGCCTGGTTGTCCCCTCATTCTTCACTTGCACAGTACTCCCAGCCTCACTGTGCATCACCTCCAGATAACGTTCTGTAACTTCCAACACAGGCCTGGTTGCCCCCTCATTCTTCACTTGCACAGTACCTCCAGCCTCACTGTGCATCACCTCCAGATAACGTTCTGTAACTTCCAACACATGCCTGGTTGCCCCCTCATTCTTCACTTGCACAGTACCTCCAGCCACACTGTGCATCACCTCCAGATTACGTTCTGTAACTTCCAACACATGCCTGGTTGCCCCCTCATTCTTCACTTGCACAGTACTCCCAGCCTCACTGTGCATCACCTCCAGATAACGTTCTGTAACTTCCAACACAGGCCTGGTTGCCCCCTCATTCTTCACTTGCACAGTACTTCCAGCCACACTGTGCATCACCTCCAGATAACATTCTGTATCTTCCAACACATGCCTGGTTGCCCCCTCATTCTTCACTTGCACAGTACTTCCAGCCACACAGTGCAACCCCAGATAACGTTCTGTAACTTCCAACACATGCCTGGTTGCCCCCTCATTCTTCACTTGCACAGTACTTCCAGCCTCACTGTGCATCACCTCCAGATAACGTTCTGTAACCTCCAACACATGCCTGGTTGCCCCCTCATTCTTCACTTGCACAGTACTCCCAGCCTCACTGTGCATCACCTCCAGATAACGTTCTGTAACTTCCAACAAAGGCCTTGTTGCCCCCTCATTCTTCACTTGCACAGTACCTCCAGCCTCACTGTGCATCACCTCCAGATAACGTTCTGTAACTTCCAACACATGCCTGGTTGCCCCCTCATTCTTCACTTGCACAGTACTTCCAGCCACACTGTGCATCACCTCCAGATAACGTTCTGTAACTTCCAACACATGCCTGGTTGCCCCCTCATTCTTCACTTGCACAGTACTTCCAGCCACACTGTGCATCACCTCCAGATATCGTTCTGTAACTTCCAACACATGCCTGGTTGCCCCCTCATTCTTCACTTGCACAGTACCTCCAGCCACACTGTGCATCACCTCCAGATAACGTTCTGTAACTTCCAACACATGCCTGGTTGCCCCTTCATTCTTCACTTGCACAGTACCTCCAGCCACACTGTGCATCACCTCCAGATTACGTTCTGTAACTTCCAACACATGCCTGGTTGCCCCCTCATTCTTCACTTGCACAGTACCTCCAGCCTCACTGTGCATCACCTCCAGATAACGTTCTGTAACTTCCAACACATGCCTGGTTGCCCCCTCATTCTTCACTTGCACAGTACTACCCCCTCATTCTTCACTTGCACAGTAACTTCCAACACATGCCTGGTTACCCACTCATTCTTCACTTGCACAGTACTTCCAGCCTCACTGTGCAGTGGGCCACCTTCTTCCAACATTCTACTGGCACCAGCAGCGCTAGAGGAATGCAGCAGGTCTGCTGCGTGTGAACATAGTGCTTTGCAGTTGCAAGGATCTCAACGCAACAACCACAGGCAATTTGACTTTTGGGAGACAATGAAGAAGGTAAAGGGACAGTGGCAAAGTCTCAGAAAGTTACAACTCTCTGTTGTTGTTAGGCAGAAACCTATGCAGTTCCCTTAGGGAACGCTGCAAAAGATTTAGGACTACAGGTGTTAGCAGTAAACCCACTTGGTAGCAGTCTGTACCACCCAGATTTACCTGGTAGCTGTGGCTGAGCAGTCATACTTCCCTCAATAAGAGTTAGGCAGTATGCAGAGTATACACAATAGGCACTCAGACACAATAATACAAGCAAACACTGACCAGAGCTTTGGTATCAAAGTATATCATTATTTATTTAAAAACACACTGTTTGAAACACTCCAGCACTCTTATTGTAAAATACTCTAAACACAGTTACTATTATAATATATACAACCCTTATTCCATATCAGATAAGTCTTAGTTAACACCACTTGGTTATTTTCATACCAAGGTGAGCGCTTAACTATAAATGGCACTCCAATAAGTTTATGAAAAAGGGAGGGAAAAAGACAGAATATGGAAAGGTACATCACCCTAAGATTTAGGAACACTATTAGCAAGGCAGAAGAGCAAAAAGTCACTTGTGAGCCAAAGTCCATAGGCTGAGCCCACTCTTAGAGAGAGCAGAGCACAAATGCATCCAAGATCACACAGTTACACTAGGCTTAGAAAGTCTTGCAGAGAGTTCAAAAAGAGTTTAGGGAGGCTTAGAAAAGTTTAGCCAGATGTCCCAGGCTAACCCAGGTTCGGAAGCCGGGGGCTAAATCTACCCCGTACAGTCGGTGGCAAGGGAAGCCAGGCGGAACACAGTACCTTAAGTGGGAAGGATCCTCCAGCGGTGGCAGTTGTTCCTGGCAGTGAGTGCAAGTCTCTGAGTCGTCCAGGGGAAGAGAAGGTCTCGACTTGGAGGAAAGCTGAAGGTCGTTGCACTGCCAGGGAAGAAACCAGCCGCAGAGTTTTCCGGTTAAAGGTAGTACCCTTTATTTTGCGGTCGTGGTAAAACATGGTATTCTGGTTGCCGGGGTGCGGGGCACAGGCAAGGCGGCCACGAGATGCGTCGGGAAGGCGAAAAGACGGTGAAACTGGTTATCCCCACCAGTCAAAGGAAGAAGACTCTCCGGCGGGAGATCTCCTCTGTCGTTGGGAAAAGTGGTGAGACGGTTCTGCAGGGCTCCACCGGTGGTGTCGTCGTGGCAGGTCGGCTCAGCTTCTCCCTCGTCGGATTCTTAGGTCCTGTGGCAACATATGAAGTTCCAGTCCCCAAAGCCCTGCTTTTATGCAGAAAACCCCCATTCACTCAGCCTAGCTGTCACTCAAACATGCTAAGTGGTGAGCCGCCGGCTCACCACTTGGGCCAATCAGGACGGAGTGCAACTTGAGTTGCCTAGGCAACTCAGTCCAGGGTGCCTAAATCCCCCTCCACCCCTCCTAAGTATCCAAGACAGAGTGGCACCACTTAGGAGGGCTTCTGTGGAGAAGCCCGCCAAAAAGTGGAACAAAGGGCTCGACTTGCGTTGGAGTCACAGAAGAGAACACAAACGCCATTTTAGAACCGAGTTTTGGCAAAAAATACCAACCAGAGAATTAATATTAATTAAATAAACCGGCGGTATGTTCGAGGCTATCGTAATTAAATAAATAAAGATAGTAGCCTCGAACAATGGGACAATCCCATAGAGAAATATTTGCGGTTGAATATAAAAAGTAGTATCCACTTCCACCAGCCAAAACTCGATCAGGGGGGACGGAGACATGCCCCCTCGACTAACAGACCCCGGGGCAATCGAATTGCCCCAGCCAGTACGTCCACAATATGATGGTTTGTACTGGTTCTGTTCAGAATTCAAAACTAGTACAGTCAATGGTGACTTGACATGCCCTGGGAGACAGTAGTCAGTCCCAGGGTATAGAGTCTATACTGGGGAGTCACTATGACACCCCTGTGTTACTGCACTGAGGGTGCTGTGTAACACACATCACAAAAACAGATGAAGCCCTATGGAGTAAAAGACCCCATAGCCAATTTAACACGAAACACACTCAAATCATGCCCAAGAGTGAGGGTAAAAGAGTCTCACTCTTGGCAGGAGAAAAAATTAAACCCCAGAAATCCAGCAAAGCTGCTGGGGGACTCACTAGGTTAGGAAATTCAGCCTAAAAAGAGAATTCTCCCTAACACTCGCCCCCTCCCCCAGACTAAGGGACAGAAGGATTTAATCCACTCCTGGATGAACCTCATACCTCTAGTCGATGACATACATCCTAGAGAGTCCATCAGCGTTTTGATGGTGACCCCTTGACCTATGTTCTCTGGTCCAATCAAAGGTTTTCCTTTGTAAGCTATATGACCTACAAACCCTTTGAGGAACATACGTCTTTTTTAAAGTTATAGGGGATCTGGTTGACCAGTCCCTCAGAAGTGGTTACAACTTCTGAACCTGTGTTAGGCTTTTTCAGGGGGTCCTTATAAAGGATTCCCTTAGATCTAGAGGGGCCTCCAAGGTTCCTCACCACCTCTCTTGTGGGAGCAGGTTGGGTTTTAGGCCTCTTGGTGGGAGGGGTTGGGGTTAGGCAATGTACCTGCTTCCCCTTCCTCTTAGATCTAACCTTACCTACTTTAGGAGTTTCCCCCCTAATATTAGGATTTGAGTTGGGGTCTTCAGTAGAAGGTCCAACAGTCTGAAGGTTTTTGGCCTTAGACTTTTCTTTCCTGGTTTTCCACCAGCATTGAGAATTACCAGTTCCCTCAGGCCTAGGTAAGGGTCCAGTAGGTCTATCCTCCTCTTCCTCAGAAGCATGGGGGGTCACAGACTCTGAAACTGAGGGAACAATGATGGAGCTTTGTTGGGGCTCCCATTTCCCTAATGTACTAGCCTGAAATGTGCCTGGGTTAGAGGTCAACTTACTAATACCATGGCTTGTAGGGGGGGTCTCAGTAGAGGTTCCCACAGGCTTAGAGGGGTCACATAAGGTGGCCTCTCTAGCCAATTTGGTTAGGTTCTGGTTCTCCATACTGGGAGGTCTGGGGGTATGTGACACTACTCCTAGAGTTCTTAGGTCATTCCCTAACAGGACTTTCCCAGGCCCCTCAGTCTGCACACTGACAGGGATCCTCACGGCCATGTTGTTACACTGAATGAGGGCTGGTAGAATAGGAACCATTTGGACAGGGCCTCCAGACATCTTAGTGGGACCTTTGGGTGCTTTTGCCACATCCTCAGGTTGAAAGAAGCTTTCATCCACTACTGTTCTGCTGGCCCCAGTGTCTCTCCTGGCAGGAGAATCCTGGCCATTGACAAGAACACTGTCCATGTAATAAACTTTAGAGTTAACAGGTAGGGAGTTACACACAACCCTATTCTGGGGACTAACCAGGCCCATAGGGTCTATGTTTACAGTTGCTTGTGGAACTAGCTATCTGTACTTCATCCTCAGGAGTGAAGGCTAAGGAGACTGTGCTGATCCCTGCAGGTTTACCCTTGCATCTGGGATCCCCTTTGATATGGTCATTAGCCTTACAGATATAGCATTGTCCAAATGCTCTCTGAAAGGGTGGCTTGTTCTGACCTCCTTCTAGTTGTTGACCAGAAGGTACACTAGCCTGATTCGGTTTACCCTGGGGCTTACCCTGGTTAGTTGGTTGTTTGTGGCCCTCTTTGGTATGGGAGGTATTAGAATTCTCTGGATTCACTTTAGGTGGCTGCTTTCCCTCATCCTTTTTCTGAGTGACCCCTGAATCCTTGTGAGTGGCCCTGTTGGCAACCCACAAGTCAGCAGCCGTAGCTAGTTTTCTGGAATCTAATTCCTTTGAAGCAGCCAAGTGCTGTCTGAGCTCAGGAGAGCAGGCATCATAAATTGACTCCAACATAAAAAGATTTTTCAAACCTTCATAAGTGTTCACCTTGTAACCCTTAATCCATCGCTCTAGGTTTTTCAAACACTCACTCACCCAGGTAGCCAAAGGGGTACCATCATTCTTTTTGAGGGTCCTAAACCTCTTAAGATACTGGGAAGGGGTCTTCCCAAATCTAGCTATCAGAGCTAGTTTCACACATTCATACTCTTTCCTATCCTCCTCCCCCAACTCCATTACCACATCAGTTGCAACAGGGGGAAGCCTAGAGAACAACCAGGTGAGTAAGTCATTTCCTGTGATGTTCTGGAGCCCATTATTATATTCAAACAGAGACAACCAATCCAACACATCCAACTTAGGCTCATACATACCAACCAATTCTTTAGGCATCCGGGGTCTTTTAGGACTGGAACTTCTAGAGGAGCCAGAGAGAGAAGCATTTTCAACAGATAATGTCTTCATTTCTAGCTCATGCTTGAGCTCCATTTCCCTTAGCCTTAGTTCTTGGTTCAGTTCCTGGTGTCTCTGTTTAGCCTGAGTATTCAGTCTCTTGAACTCTAGTTCAAGTTTTATTTTCTCTAATTCAAGATATTGAGGACTAAGTGTGGGGCCTGGCAAAGGCCCAGTAGGTACAGCAGGTAGAGCAGACAGAGGCCTAGGGGGTACAGTCATAGCAGCCTCACCCTCTTCCTCTGACTCTTCCTCAAGATTATCAACATTTTGATCAACATCAATCTCTATACTGTTATCTACAGTTTCTGGCATGGCAGGTTCCTCGGAACCATCATCCAGACTTTGGTTAGATAACAACCTTTCTATCAATTCCATTTTCTTGCCTTTAGTCAGGAGATTCTTATGCTTACAGAGAACTCTTAAACAATCAGCAGTTTTTGTAGCAAGGGACTCGACTATAATTTTCCATAGTTGACATGTTAGAAAGATTACTTTTTCAGTGCTAAGCTTTGTGGTTAGTTGTACTAAGGTATCCTCAAGCACTCTAAAATGTATACTCAATACAAATCCCACCACTGTACACCAGCAGAAACCTGTGCAGTTCCCTTAGGGAACACTGCAAAAGATTTAGGACTACAGGTGTTAGCAGTAAACCCACTTGGTAGCAGTCTGTACCACCCAGATTTACCTGGTAGCTGTGGCTGAGCAGTCAGACTTCCCTCAAGAAGAGTTAGACAGTATGCAGAGTATACACAATAGGCACTCAGACACAATAATACAAGCAAACACTGACCAGAGCTTTGGTATCAAAGTATATCATTATTTATTTAAAAACACACTGTTTGAAACACTCCAGCACTCTTATTGTAAAATACTCTAAACACAGTTACTATTATAATATATACAACCCTTATTCCTTATCAGATAAGTCTTAGTTAACACCACTTATTTTCATACAGAGGTGAGCGCTTAACTATAAATGGCACTCCAATAAGTTTATGAAAAAGGGAGGGAAAAAGACAGAATATGGAAAGGTACACCACCCTAAGATTTAGGAACACTATTAGCAAGGCAGAAGAGCAAAAAGTCACTTGTGAACAAAAGTCCATAGGCTGAGCCCACTCTTAGAGAGAGCAGAGCACAAATGCGCCCAAGATCACACAGTTACACTAGGCTTAGAAAGTCTTGCAGAGAGTTCGAAAAGAGTTTAGGGAGGCTTAGAAAAGTTTAGCCAGGGTGTCCCAGGCTAACCCAGGTTCGAAAGCCGGGGGCTAAATCTACCCCGTACAGTCGGTGGCAAGGGAAGCCAGGCGGAACACGGTACCTTAAGTGGGAAGGATCCTCCAGCGGTGGCAGTTGTTCCTGGCAGTGAGTGCAAGTCTCGGCGTCATCCAGGGGAAGAGAAGGTCTCGACTTGGAGGAAAGCTGAAGGTCGTTGCACTGCCAGGGAAGAAACCAGCCGCGGAGGTTTCCAGTTAAAGGTAGTACCCTTTATTTTGCGGTCGTGGTAAAACGTGGTATTCCGGTTGCCGGGGTGCGGGGCACAGGCAAGGCGGCCACGAGATGCGTCGGGAAGGGGGAAAGACGGTGAAACTGGTTATCCCCACCAGTCAAAGGAAGAAGACTCTCCGGCGGGAGATCTCCTCTGTCGTTGGGAAAAGTGGTGAGATGGTCCAGCAGGGCTCCACCGGTGGTGTCGTCGTGGCAGGTCGGCTCAGCTTGTCCCTTGTCGGATTCTTAGGTCCTGTGGCGACTTCTGAAGTTCCAGTCCCCAAAGCCCTGCTTTTATGCAGAAAACCCCCATTCACTCAGCCTAGCTGTCACTCAAACATGCTAAGTGGTGAACTGGCCGGCTCAACACTTGGGCCAATCAGGACGGAGTGCGACTTGAGTTGCCTAGGCAACTCAGTCCAGGGTGCCTAAATCCCCCTCCACCCCTCCTAAGTACTCCAGACAGAGTGGCACGACTTTGGAGGGCTTTGTTAGGATAGTTAGGCTTTGAAGGAAGGGAGGTGTTAAGGGTGACTCTCTGTCCTCTTGGAGTGTGTATGATGAGTGCCTGAGTAGTGATGTCATGAATGGAGTGTTTAGGTATGATTGGTTGGAATGCTGTGTGGTGAGTGTTCCACCCAGGGACAGTTGAGATGATGTAGCCTGGGTGGTGGGAGCCAGTGGGCTCCAATCCCATCCTCGTCGCCAATATATGTTATGACCCTAGGCAGGGTCAGCTGGGTAAAGGACACGTTGGAGGCCAGAAGTACTTATTGTTACTTTAATCAGATGTCATCAGGAGATTCTTTAGTAGTTACAGGATCAGATTGGAGCCCACTGGCTCCCACCACCCAGGCTACATCATCTCAACTGTCCCTGGGTGGAACACTCACCACACAGCATTCCAACCAATCATACCCAAACACTCCATTCATGACATCACTACTCAGGCACTCATCATACACACTCCAAGAGGACAGAGAGTCACCCTTAACAGGCTTCTGTGGAGAAGCCCGCCAAAAAGTGGAACAAAGGGCTCGACTTGGGTTGGAGTCACAGAAGAGAACACAAACGCCATTTTAGAACTGAGTTTTGGCAAAAAATACCAACCGGAGAATTAATATGAATTAAATAAACCGGCGGTATGTTCGAGGCTATCGTAATTAAATAAATAAAGATAGTAGCCTCGAACAAGGGGAAAATCTCATAGAGAAATATTTGCAGTTGAATATAAAAAGTAGTATCCACTGCCACCAGCCAAAACTCGATCAGGGGAGACGGAGACGTGCCCCCTCGACTAACAGACCCCGGGGCAATCGAATTGCCCCAGCCAGTACGTCCACAATATGATGGTTTGTACTTGTTCTGTTCAGAATTCAAAACTAGTAAAGTCAATGGTGACTTTACATGCCCTGGGAGACAGTAGTCAGTCCCAGGGTATGGAGTCTATACTGGGGAGTCACTATGACACCCCTGTGTTACTGCACTGAGGGTGCTATGTAACACACATCACAAAAACACATGAAGCCCTATGGAGTAAAAGACCCCATAGCCCATCTAGAGTCAAAGAAACACACTCAAATCATGCCCGAGAGTGAGGGTAAAAGAGTCTCATTCTTGGCAGGAGAAAAAATTAAACCCCAGAAATCCAGCAAAGCTGCTGGGGGACTCACTAGGTTAGGAAATTCAGCCTAAACAGAGAATTCTCCCTAACAGCATGGTGCTGAAGATCTCCACACACTTCTCCAGGTATCACAGTGCCACAAATGCAGTGCATCATTTTACCACCAGGCGCCACATCACCTGCTGAAGAGTGCAGTGCTGACACATTGGGATTCCAGATTGAAAATGCTGTAGGGCCTAAAAGGTCAATAGTAAAGACTGGCCGGTGGATTCTTCACACGAAGTCAGTGGCAGATGCTGACACATGTCTGTTCTGTGATAACCGGATCTGAGGTCATCAATAACCGTGTTACATTTACGCTTCTTGACACAGTAACGTGCCGCCATGCTTGTAATTGCCCAAAGTAAACATGGCCAAAATGGTGGTGGGCCATTACATGATTTGTGAGCAAGAGGCAGGGCAGCTTGCAAAGAAACTGCTGTTAACACTGTTGGTATTTAAATATTATTTCAATGAACTCACCCAATAGTTCTTCTAATCGTTCTTTGCCCCAAACTTTAAAGTATAAGTGGGGTTTTTCACAAGCTTGTTATTGAGTTCTCAACACAGAAAGCACAAGGATGCTCTTATTGGCACTTGGAAGACAAAGTGCAGGCATCAATGACACCAAATATCCCCAACAACAAGGAAAGGGATCTGCAAGAGGGAAAAAGATATTATCCGACAAACTGTCCCCTAATTTAAAGTTACCAATGCATGGATGGAGAATGTTGAAACTAGAGTCAACACTTGCGCATAGAAAAAAAGCAACAACCCTGGAGACCACAAGCAGATCAAAGGAGAAGCATCAAAGATGTAGGCGGCACAGATTGCCGAGCTGTCTGAGAAGAGGTACCCGAAAGTCAACATGAGGTAAGCCACTATGAACTCTGTGATGTTCAAGTATAATAAACCTGTTCTCTTGGAAGCACAAACAAACATCCTGGTGGAAGAGCAATCAGTTGAACGAGAATTCAGGGTAGGAAAGAATAAACATGTAGTGTTACCTTTCCATGATTTCCGAGAAGCCACCAAACCATGATCTGTCCAATGCAAGCACCATAGACTGACCTTCCATCAAGCTTCATGCAGAGCCATCAAACCATGATCCGTCCAATGCAAACACCATAGACTGGCCTTCTATCAAGCTTTATTAAGACAAAGAAACAAGAGGAAGGACTTCAATGAAAAAAAAGCATAACAAGGGACTGCTTGTGTTATGTTATGTTATGTTATTTAATTTGTAAAGCGCACAGTTACCCTAGGGCTTAAGGGCTTAATGGCGCTGAAAAAAAAAAGACTAACACATTACGACAAAACACCAAAGAGCAAGTTGGACAGAACAGGCAGGTACCAGAGATGACCAGATAGATACAAACATAACAATGTTTAGGAAAACAGTGCCGTTTTTAGCCCTTTCTTGAAAACGTCCATCGATGTTGTGACTTTTAGTGAGAGAGTAAGAGAGTTCCAGGACTAAGGCGCTGCAGATACAAATGCAGCCTCTCTGGATTTCTTGTTCTTAAGGCGTGGAACCAAAAGAGTGTATGACTCATCGGATCTAAGGTTTCTGATGTTTTTCTTAGGGGTAATGAGTTCTTTCAGATAGGCCGACATAGAAACATGCACGCATTTATGTGTGATTAGAAGCAGTCCGAATAATACTCTCTCTTGAACCGGGAGCCAATGCAGGCTTCTGCGTGCCTCTGATACATGGTCTCTTTTTGCTAGACGTTTAACAACCCCAGCAGCTCCATTTTGTATGACCTGGAGTCGATGGAAATCAGACAGGAGTAGACCAACCAGGAGACTACAACAGTAATCCACCTTAGCACCGATGATGGCCCTTGCCAGGGTTTCAGAATTCTTTTCTGACACAAATGGTCTAAGACAGCGGAAGAGTTTAATATAATAGGATGCCGAAGAGACTAGGCTATTGACCTGCGCCTTCATATTGAGATTTTTATCCAGATAGACCCCCAAAGTTATTGTACAATTGTCGATGATGAAGTTCTTGTAGCAGGGGCCCAACTTCTCGAGTTTGGAATCTGAACCCACTAGAAGAAGCTCGGTTTTAGCACTATTGATGGCTAAGCCATTCGTCACCATCCAATCCTGGATCTTTTGATATATGGAATTAATCAATATCTCATCTTCCAGATGGGAGCCTGTTATCGGGATGACACACTGGGTGTCATCAGCATAGTTTGCAAAAATGATCCCTTGCTCTTCCAGCATCTGGAAGAAGGGGATCATGAAGATGTTATAGGAGCAGAGAGACATGCAGTCCCCCAGCAGGACACCGTACATCAGAGGAAAAGGTTTTGCTTCTGCACAATTGCAGGCTACTCTGACTTGCCTCCCCTTCAGAAAGGAGGTAGTCCAACCCACAGCTGCTTGAGAGAATTTAGCATAATTTGTTAACCTTGTGGATAAGATGGAATGATCCAACAGGTCAAAAGCTGCTGATAAGTCGAGGATCATAAGAGTGCTATCTATCCCTCATGTACCGAGCAGCATAACAAGGGATCGGTTGTGCTGTCTTTCTCACATGTACCTAGCATTTGCTCAGGTTAGAATGTTTGGGCCATGGTGGTTGCAGACATCAATTGTACTCTGTGACCTATGGTCTCAGCAACGGGTGCTGACTTGTTGTCTCAGACATTAACCCACCTCAGAGACTTACATCACTGCTACGTCTCATTCATTGATGTGCACTACAACATTGATTGTGACGACGAGGCTGGGAATCCGTGTTACCACACAGTGCATATGCCTTGTTAGCGTTAAGATCCTGGGTCAAGGCAGCATGAGACAAACTACAATGACGAGTGGTGGACAATGGTGAGAAGCGGTGGTTGCATCAGAGTAAGAATGTTACTGACAGGAAGAAGGATGACTCAAGTGCAGTGTTGTGACGAACTGGATTCCGCCTTGCAGGAGTACAAGGGTCAGTAGGGGTGAAATGGCCCACTTAGCCCTCATAATTCTACAAACCAAAATGCAATGCAATCATAAAGGTGAAACAGGAACAATCAAGAGAAAATGCTCCTTTACCTTTTAGGCTAACACGAGGCGAGGGAAGGCTATGCTCTCAAGAGGAGTGTGAAGGTGAACCAGTAGTGACCCAATCAATGCAGTATCACAGTCTCAAATAAAGAGAATGTTCAATCAAGTTCTATAAAAATGTAAACACTTTAATAAAACACACCATCTGCAAGTAGAACGAAAAGAGATCACTTTACAAAACCCCACCCCAAAGAAAAGAACAGAGAAGATGCAACAGACTGGAGAAAGTAGCACTCTGAGTGTAGTTCCAAGGGTGGCAGGTAAGGTACTACAATAAAAAGGATATTGGGTTGAAAACAGGAGCGATCATGACCTAACCAGTCTCTAGGGTCACAGTCGACCCTGGGGGCAGGTCACTGCCAACTGTACCTAGATTGAGTTCTTGGTGAGCTGACGCATCAGACCTGGGTTGAACATTGATGCAAGCTGATCAGGCTTAGCTGGGCATGTAAGATCGTGAAGGCCTCGAGCAGGGTCAAATGCAGGTGCTCTGTGTGTCCAAGGCCAGCAATTCAAGTGATGCAGGTTGGAGAGGTCCCAAGAACGTTTCACAGTTGGCCCGGCCGAGTCAGGCTTTGGCTGCTGGCAGAGGTCGGCAAGTGATGATGCAGCGATTCAAGTCGGCGGGTGACGGTTGGGAGATGGTGATCGAGGGGGCATCAATGTGCTATCAATTAGGAAGCAGTTCTTGGGCTAGCATGGGCGAGCCTTGGTCATGACCCCCCAGTTAGAGTCTCTGAGTGGCTCTCCAGAGATCTGGTTCGGGTTCTAGC